>NC_077227.1:725248432-725453432 GCF_027887165.1 Monodelphis domestica | reverse complement strand
TCCCTCTACTTGTCCCCCATACCTGGAAGGCTCTCCCTCTTCCACTCTGATTACTGATCTCCTGGCTTCCTTTAAGTCCCAGCTAAAACCCACCTCCTCCAGGAAGCCTTCCCCAACCTCTCAATTTCAGTGCCTTCCCTCTTTTAATTATTTCCTATTTGTCTGATATATAGCTAGTGTTGTTTATATTTGTTGGCTGCCTCTCCCTGAAATGCTGTCTTTTGTCTTCCTTTACCTTCAGCACTTAGCACAGTGCCTGGGCACATAGTAGGTGCTTAATCAACATTTATTAAACTGAACATTGAATAGGTACAGAGGCCTGGGTCCTGGCACGAGAAGACAAAAACTCACTTATCAGAGCCTGTCATCCCTGTCTCTGAAAAGACAAGCACACTAGTTACCTCTATGATAAGTCCAAATTAGGAATTTATTTCAAAGTGTCTGAGTTCTGGTGGGAGATATGAAAGATGGACAGATTCCAAGCTTCTTGGATTGGAAATGGAGAGAAGTGGCATTAGATGTAAGACTTTCTCTCTTGAAATACTTCTTTTTTTTTTTAATTAAAACACTTCCATCCTAAAATCACAACTAAGTATTATTGGTGCCAATACAGAAGAGCAGTAAGGGTTGGGCAATGGGAGTTAAGTGGCCTGCTCAGGATGACACAGCTAGATTTGAACCCAGAACCACCAAAACTCACTTCTTGAAATACTTTTCTTTTTTTTTTTTTCATTAAAACACCTACTTCCATCCTAGAATCACTACTAGGTATTATTGGTACCAACACAGAAGAGTAGTAAGGACCTGCTCAGGATGACACAGCTAGATTTGAATCCATAACCACCCAAACTCTTTCTTCTTGAAATACTTCTTTTAAAAAAATTAAAACACTTACTTCCATCCTAGAATCACTACTAGGTATTATTGGTGCCAACACAGAAGAGTAGTAAGGACCTGCTCAGGATGACACAGCTAGATTTGAACCCAGAACCACGAAAACTCACTTCTTGAAATACTTCTTTTAAAAAAATTAAAACACTTACTTCCATCCTAGAATCACTACTAGGTATTATTGGTGCCAACACAGAAGAGTAGTAAGGACCTGCTCAGGATGACACAGCTAGATTTGAACCCAGAACCACGAAAACTCACTTCTTGAAATACTTCTTTTAAAAAAATTAAAACACTTACTTCCATCCTAGAATCACTACTAGGTATTATTGGTGCCAACACAGAAGAGTAGTAAGGACCTGCTCAGGATGACACAGCTAGATTTGAACCCAAAACAACCAAAACTCTTTCTTCTTGAAATACTTCTTTTAAAAAAATTAAAACGGGGGCAGCTGGGTAGCTCAGTGGATTGAGAACCAGGCCTAGAGATGGGAGGTCCTAGGTTCAAATCCGGCCTCAGCCACTTCCTAGCTGTGTGACCCTGGGCAAGTCACTTGACCCCCATTGCCTAGCCCTTACCACTCTTCTGCCTTGGAGCCAATACACAGTATTGACTCCAAGACGGAAGGTAAGGGTTTAAAAAAAAAAAATTAAAACACTTACTTCCATCCTAGAATCACTACTAGGTATTATTGGTGCCAACACAGAAGAGTAGTAAGGACCTGCTCAGGATGACACAGCTAGATTTGAACCCAGAACCACCCAAACTCTTTCTTCTTGAAATACTTCTTTTAAAAAAATTAAAACACTTACTTCCATCCTAGAATCACCACTAGGTATTATTGGTGCCAACACAGAAGAGTAGTAAGGACCTGCTCAGGATGACACAGCTAGATTTGAACCCAAAGCCACCAAAGCTCTTTCTTCTTGAAATACTTTTTTTTTTTTTACTTGAATTGACTTTTCATTACATGTCCTGGAGTTGGAGGACTCCTTGAGGGCAGGGACTGGTTTTTTCCCCTCTTGTCTCTCCAGTGCCTCACCCAGGGTCTTGCAGGTGGTAAACTCGGGATTGAACCCTGTCCAGTCCTTGCTGAAGGTCAGTGGTGTTATCTGTAGAAATGAAGGATACAGCTTTTATCAGCTTTTCAGGCATTGCTGCCAGCTAGCCAGAAGGCTGGTGGGTGTCCTGGCCAGTGTAAACATTCAGATCATAAACTTCTTCTGACTCCAGCTGCATTTATCTTTACCCAACCTTGCGAGGGCAGGAACTAAACATTCTTTCCCTGTGACCTCTGTGCCAGGGCAGGTTCTTGTGAGAATGGGAAGCTTGGCCTTTCTCATTACACGGCCTCCTTGGCCTCGCCTCAGCTACCAGGTTTGGGGGTTATTATTGTTCTTGTAATCGGTTTACTGGTTTTTCTTATAGCCTCGAGGCTGTGCTGAACTTGGAGAAATGGGAATTGACGACTTACCCTCCAACGCCCTAAGATGACTCCCTACCATAAAAATCAGGGATCTCACACCCAGCCAGTTACATAAGACAAAGCCAGGATGACTGAGGGCAACCTGAATGAACCCAAGCATCGCCCACCCTTGGTCTTAGCCTTTCTGGCAAGTTACCGAAATTGCCAGATGCCAAGCATGAGGGAAGGGATTCTTCTCCAGCTGTTCCCAGGGTAGTAGCACTGAATGCCAGGGTGAGGACATTGGCTCACTCTGCTGAGACCACTGCAGTCCACTGCCTCAGGAGTCAGGGGATGCCATATTATCCCTTTCCTGGCCAGTTCTGCCATCTTGCCCTGGCACAGGCCAGTTGCCTGATGCAAGCTAATTTCCAGCACTCATTGGATTATTTCTATCCTATGGTGAATAACAAACACACATACCATCATTCAGCCTCTACCCTGCAGGCAGTGAGAAGGAAGGGGGGGGGCATGGGCAAAAGTGTCTTACGGACATTAATCTGGTGGTGGACGAGGAATGAGGTTAGGCTGGTATGATGTCTTAAGATTTAGTGATTTTTTTTTCTGGTATTCCCTTCCACTTCTAATATGCCCTTTCCTTGAGGCAGAGAAAAATTATTATACAATTTGTTGTTTAGTTAATTAGTTGTGTCCATCTCTATTTGGAATTTTCTTCACAAATATACTGGTGTGGTTGGCCATTTCCTTCTGCAGCTCATTTTACAGATGAGGAAACTGAGGCCAACAGGGTTAAGTGGCTTGCCTAGGGACACACAGCTAGTAAGTTTCTGAGGCTGGATTTGAACTCAGGTCTTCTAGTATTCTATCCACTAAGCCACCTAGATACCCAGTTACACAATACCAGTAGATATGGTACAGAGGCTGTATACATCAGTGTATGCAACATTTAGCAGATCAAGTCTCCCCAATCTCTACAGAGAAGAGGGAGATGCATTTGTCATCTCTCTTCTGGAACCAGTTCTGGTCTTTGTATTCAATATGAACTCATTTACCTTTTAACACTTAAATTATCATAGCTGTATAATGGAAACCAAATTGCTTGCCAGCTTTGGTAGAGGGAAGGGAAGGGAACGAGGGAGATAATTTGAATCAGAACTTTGAAAACCTAATGTAGAAGTTATTACATGTAATAGGTAAAAATAAAATGTAGCCATTGTTCTGGTTCCAAGTTCTTCACTTTATATCCATCTACACAAGTCTTCTCAAGTTTCTCTAAAATTTAATGACTTTTTTATTTAAGAGGGAAAGGCGGCCCATTGAAGTCTATTTTTTAGATTTGACTTTCATTTAGCAATTGTGAAATTTACATCCTACATTCAGTGCTGAGTTTGATAAACAACATATTGTGAATATTTACAATAGGATGTTATTCCCTTAGCAAAAAAAAAGAAAAAGACCAACTTTTAAAACAATATCTAGTAAAATGCATTTCACAGGAATGAACACAATTTAGTCTTTATTTGATAATTCTCAAATGCATTAGGCTTCTTTAAAAAAAAAGTTTTCTTGATGCCTTTTGTTTTGTATAGCAGATACTTACCAATATATTGCCCCAGCCCAACCAAACCTTCTATTTTAATAAAATAAAAATTGGTGGAGCAAAACTTCATCTGACAGTTTGTATGACTGTCTATATCTGAAATAGTCCATATCTCTACTGAATGGTGAGATGTTTCATCATCTCTTTCTTGAAATTATACTCTATATTATTTTGAATTCACGTATCTATGTGTTGCATATACCTAGTTAGCTCCTGGATTATTTTTTATCTCAGGTCTTTATGTCCCCAAATCCTAACACAATGCTTTGAACATTAGATATTTTGGTACAGTCACCAGAGCTCTGGATTGGAGTCATGAAGACCTGAGTTCAAATGCTGCTTCAGACATTTACTAGCTCTGAGACCCTGGACAAATTCCTTGAGGTCTGCTTCAGTTTCCTCCTCTGTAAAATGAGGATAATCATAGCATGTGTATCCCAGGGATGTTATGAGGACCAAATGGGATATTTGTAAAGCCTCAATTTGCTCTGGGAAGACTAGATTATTGTGCTTAATTAATGCTTATTGAACTGTGAATGGAAAGGCTTTTGGGAAACTACCTTTGGCAGGATCTAGACTTAATGAAACCTTGCTGGTTCTTCTGATCACTACTCCTTTTCTAGATATTCTCCAACTACCTCTTCAGTAACACAATCTAGAGTGTGGATGGGAATCAAAATCAAGCTACATGGCATATCATTTGCCAACTCTCATCTCCCCTTTTTTAGAAAATCAGAAAAGAGACAGCTAGATGGCTCAGTTGATCAAGAGCCAGACCTGGAGATGGGATGTCCTAGGTTTGAATCTGACCTCAGACACTTCCTAACTGTGTAACCCTAAGCAAGCTGCTTAACCCCACTGCCTAGCCCTTACCACTCCTATGGCTTGGAACCAATACACAATATTGATTCCAAGATGGAAGGTGAGGGCTTTTTAAAAATGTCTAGTAGAAAGGAGGAGCTAGTTGGCTAATGGAGAGAGAGCCAAGTATAGAGATGGGAGGCCCTGGTTTCAATCTGCCCTCAGACACTTCCTAGCTGTGTGACCCTGGGCAAGTCATTTAATCTCAACTGCCTAGCCCTTACTCTTCTTCTGCCTTGCAACTGATACTTAGGCTTGATTCTAAAGCAGAAGGAAAGGGTTTAAAAAACAAACAAACAGATATTTGTTTTTCTCTGGTTGCACAGTACCTCTCCTGTTCACTATGCTCTTTCAAAAATCACTGATGGGGGCTCATCAATCCCATATCCTGGTTCTTTCAGTACTGCAAGATGTAATTTATTTGGCTCAAGTGGCTGGAACTCATCAAGGCCAAGCTATCTTCCCACATATCTCAGGCACTCACTTGCTATTTGACATCGTTGCTCTGTCTTTTCCAGTCCAGTGGTCATTCTCCCTGACAGAGAAAACTAGAAAACGAGGCAAGTTGAGCAGCTCTGCATTTTCTCTGTCTTTAATATTAATCCATTGATGATGAGCAGGTATATTTAACACATGTGTAACAGGGTGGGCAGCACAGCCCCCTGCTTGCTTCTCTCTGATAACTGATGTTAACTCAACATTTGGCCATGTGGGAGCTGAAAAAGTTCCTAATTGCTTCCTCAGTGCCTTGGGGATGATGAAGCAATTCATTCTTTGACTGAGTTGGAAGAGATGCTGACAGAGGAGATTTTCTAAAGGGAGATATCTGCCCTTCGTAGTTTCTTTTCTTGTCAGCTTCTCCTCATGTCAGGATTATTTGAGCCTGTCCCACTATGGAGTGGAGGAGCAGTCTCCCTTCCCTCACCCTGGCCACATGTCAACTACTCCTACATGGCAGCAGCTGTCCTTGTAGTAGGACCTACTAAGCCTGGACTTGGTGAATGCTGGTTACATTTGTCCCCATTTGAATTTTCTTCTTTCCTCAATAAAAGTGACCAAACTGATAGAAGTTATTAATTCTGAGAAAGACAAATCCAGCCTGAGAAATAACCTTATGAGGAAAGGACTGACTTGTACAAAAATATTCATAGCTGCTCTTTTTGTGGTAGTAGAATTGGAAATTGTCCATCTACTGGGGAATGGATGAACAACTTGTGGTTCATGATGGTGATGGAATGCTATTGTGCTGTAAGGAATGATGAGCAGGATGATTTCAGAAAGAGCTGCAGAGACCTACATGAACTGATGCAGAGTGAAATGAGCAGAACCAGGAGAACATTGTACTCAGTAACTGAAACATTGTGGGACGATCAAATGTAACAGACTTTGCTACTAATAGCAATGCAATGTTCCAGGACAATCCTGAAGCACAAAGAATGCTCTCCACCTCCAGAGAAAGAACTGTTAAGAGTTGGAAGCATACAATATTCCAATCGTGTTTTGATTTTATAAGATTATTCACAAAAATGAGCAATATGGAAATATGTTTTGCATCATAATACATGTATAACTCAGATCGAATCATCTGCCAGCACTAGGAAGGGAAGGGAAGGGAAGGAGGTAGATAAGTTAGATAATGTAACTTAGGAAAGCTTGTATGGAAATTTGTTATAACATGAAATTGGTAATAAATAAATTTTTTTTAAAAAAAGAAAAAAACAAGTGAATTTGAGATCATGAATTTAATGGGATGAAGCTTAGGGAAAGTAAAGAAAATTTCTACCCTTGGAGAAGTTAACTGCTAATCAGAGGATGAGCCAAATTCCTGGTCAGGCTTGCTAGAAAACGTGAATTTTTAAGGGAGACTATGCAAAATAAGGTGAAATGTAAAATGTGTTATCAGCAATCTTTCAAATTGCTTTGTGTTCTGAGATTTAAGTCTCAACCTCCAGGGAGATTGTAACAGTGATTATTACTGCTGCTTGTTTAAGTTTCTGTCAATATACATCAAATTTAATAGTAGTTATAAATTAATGAATCCTTTTTTGTCTGTCAATATACACTTGTGAGTTTTGTGTGTTACTCATTTCTTTTGTGTAGAGAAAATAAATGGCTGCTGATACCCAAGTCATTGGGTACATTGAATACCTTTGGATTCCATTGCCTCTTTGGGGTTCTTAGAAATGAGCTAAATCTAATCTTTAAGCAATTTTCCTTGAGTCACCATGTGTGATGAAGAGTAAGTCAAGAGTAGATGGCCTCTCAGTAGAGGAGGAAGAGGGTAGAATATTCTAGCTTCTTGGGTCCAAGTCAAATCAAGGGGCATTTGTTAATCACTTTTTAAGTACGTGGCATTGTACTGAGTGCTCAGAATGCAAACACAAGTAAAAAGAATAATAGTCCCTGTCCTGAAGATGCTAAAGACAACATAGAAAAGGAAGGAAAAAGAGGAAGTGGGAGAGGAGTGGAAGATATCTACTAAGGTCATGATGGGGAAAGAAGTCTCAGGTGTGGAATCCAGAAAAGAATGAAGGAGTGAACATGGCTGGCCTTCACCCTTCCTTAAAATGGATGTTCTGGAAGGAACCGGCCAATTAGAAGGGGTAAAGGGGGCAGAATGATGAGAATGCTACAGGGCAGTAAGACTTTCCAGGGTGAGACATGGTGAATAAAGGAATCCAGAGTCAGAAGCAGAACCTAGAAAGGAACAAAGAGGTAAGTTAAGTCCAGGAGCAATAGTCCTAATTCTTTGGCTTGTTTACTCCAAAATCTGTTGCCACCAGCAGCAAATGGTTCAAAATGTTCACAAATTGCCATAGATAGTTTCCAAAGCTGTTTCCTTAAAGGTTCTATTTCCTTACCTAGGATAGAACAATTCTAATAAAGATGTACACACAGGTTATTAACAGTTTTTTTAACTGATATCATCATATCTGCCACTTTCCACCCTTTACTATCAGAAGCTGATTGTGTGCTTCCAGCCAATTGGGTCACTATCACCACTATTTGGCCTCCAATATTTGCCAGATTTCTTTAGAACATCTACACAGTTCTGAAGAATCCAAAGGAAAGACAAGGACAGATCCTATCCCAGAGTCCACGATGCATTAACTTTCTGGCATTTTTCTTCTCAATAATACATACACAAGCCCCTTGGAATACAACCTGGTCTACAAGACCAGACAAGAAAATACAAGGAAATTTGTGAAACTTCCCCATTAAGTCATTTCCTTTTCTCCCTGAAGGCAAATCCATCACAGAACATGTTAATGAGCACACCAACAAATCTCGGAACTAGTTTTATCCTATACTTTCCTGGGAGATAAGTGCGATATGAGTTACAGATCATTAAACTTCATCTTATATTCCAGGAACTTGGAGACTCTTTTCTTTCTTTCTTTCTTTCTTTCTTTCTTTCTTTCTTTCTTTCTTTCTTTCTTTCTTTCTTTCTTTCTTTCTTTCTTTCTTTCTTTCTTTCTTTCTTTCTTTCTTTCTTTCTTTCTTTCTTTCTTTCTTTCTTTCTTTCTTTCTTTCTTTCTTTCTTTCTTTCTTTCTTTCTTTCTTTCTTTCTTTCTATTTTCCTTCCTCTCTCTGTGTATGTTTGTAGATATATATATATATATATGTTATAAGGGGAGGAAGGGGTTATTTTTTAAAGGATTAGACTTGATTATTTAAGAGTGTGGTCATCAGGGATTTAATTACTAAATCTCAAATGAATTACTAAAGTCTGAATGGATTTTATGGTAGTTTATTTTACAACAAAGAGGGAAGATATTAAGGAAGAGAGAAAGAGAAGAAAAGAGAGAGATAGTTGCTCTGGCCTCCTCTTGAGCCAGGCAGGAGTTCAGAGGTCCCTGCCAAGGGAAAGGAGTCTCAAGATGATGGGCCTTTGCCTCCAGAAAGGCCAAGGGAAAGGGAGTCAGCCTTTGCACTTACCAGAAGGCCAAGGAAATGGGGTCACCAGGAAACAGGTCCAGTCAGCACTTTTCTAAATGAAGTTATTCTCCACTCCCATAGAACTGCCAGTAGCCTCCAGCAGAAGTCTAGCAGAACTCCTCTCACAGGAGGTTCCACTCCCAGTTTCAGTCCCAAGTCAAACTCCACTTTTAAAGACATTTTCTCTTGCGTCACTTCCCCTAATTCCATGTCTACCAAACACAGCTGACACTGGACTGTCCAAAAGGCAGTTAGTCAATTCTGATTCATTACCCACTATTTCACATATGGGTCACAGACCTCCCACTAAATGATTAAGTGGGATATTTGTACTTTTGGTGATTGGGCAGATCTTCCCACTCAACTGTAAGTATGTGTTTGCACTTTTTTGTGATTGAATCTAAAAATAGGCAGGCAGGTCTCCATACTTAACTTTTAAGTAGGATGTTTACCCTTATGGGGATTAAAATCTAAAAATAAAAGTGAGTTACAATATAAATCTTTACAATAGGGAAGAGCTAAGTATTGTTACAATCAGGTGAGAGCCAAATCCAATCTTCACAATGTATATATATATATATTATTGTTCATCCTTAGTTTTTGAAGAGGACCAATGGTAAACCAAAGATGTATCTTAACTTATGCATGAATCGGATTTGAGTGAGGCAGAGTTGCACAAAGTTATCAGCCTTACTCTCTTTCAAGGTCATCAAAGTGCAATGGCAAGACAAAAGTCAAGACAATTGGTGATGACTTAGGATGTAGCAGATAACCTTGGCATCCTTGATGTCTGACCAAGCTCGAAGTGCTTCACAGTGCCTGCTTCAGTCTCCTTCATGATTGTTGGAACAAATTGTTCTCATCTACTCACTCCACTGAAGGAAGTCATAACAACATGTATTACATATATCACATGCACATGAAATAAAAATATATTTTATATATAAACAAAAATATATATTAGAACCAAATGTGTTTAACAGGAAAATATATTCCATCCATCCACCCATTCATATGTTCAAGGCACTGAGTTAGGGATATGGAGAATTCAAGTATACAAAGATGAATAAACCACAGTCTCATCTTCATGGGACTCTTTGGGAGCCTGTGTGTATCCAAATAAGGATAATAGAAAATTTGAAATGCAACAAGAAAGGTAAAAGATAGCTGGCAGTTGAGAGGAAGACCTGCCTCTGGCTAGCAAGAAGAAGCAAGAAAGAAAAATCTTGGAAGTCTTGGGTTCCTCTTTCTGTCGAGCTCAGAGTCCTTTTAAGGTTTATTTGTTACTAGCAGCTGAGGAAGTCTCCAGGTGTAACGATTTTTCATGCCATTGGACCCAGGCTTCCAACGCGGAGAGAGTGGGACTGTCTCTGTGCAAGGACTTTTCCACTTAAATCTCCTTCACACACAAGTGTCTTTGTGCACACTCATCTATACACCATAGATGAAAACGCACAAAGACAATCGTCATCCTTGGTTACCGAGAGACTACTACTAAAGTTACTAGCAACATGTAGTTGCATTTTTTTGTTCCATAAAGCATAGAGGATCCACCCAACCAAGAACATTCATGCTTTATTGCTCGGCTTGGATTGGGAGGAAAGGGAAAGAGGTTGTGATGGGGAGGAGAGAGGTCAGGTGGGGGCAGTTGTTTGGCCACATGGTCACTTTTACAAAGCCAATCACACACACACAACGATGTCCAGATACTGAGAGTTTCTAAAAGACCTTGGCAACAGCTGTCAGGGCTCCTGGGAAAGTTCTTTCCAGCCAGGATTCCTGCTGCGTTGGCAGCCCCTCTGTTCCCTTAGGGACTTGTTCCTCAAATGGGCCCTTGTATCTATCAAGAAGAACTTAAAATATAACTTTGCAAACAGCTGGCAGGCTATTATGAGAACGTAATTAAAAATTGCATCTGTGTAAACCCTGATGGATTTCCCAAGGGAATTCTCCCTCTTGAGCTTTTTAACACTGAAAAAAGATTTTTTTTTTTAAATCAAGGTAACCTCTCCTTCTGAGCCTCATCAAGTTAAAGAGGAAAGTTACAATGTGAAGCTGGAGTTGCTCTTCAGAATGACAGACTTGTAGCTAATCCAAATAAAGTAAAATGAGGATTGTTTTAGTAGTCAGAGTAGCTTAGTAAATCATAAGGCCACAATTTCAACGAATGTTCAACCTCTAAAAAAATTATAGAAATGCGTTGTAATGGTTTGAAAGGATTATGGGTCAACATTTGCACCATCTCTCTGGCAGGGTAGTTATGAGGAAATCACCTTATAAATCTTTAAGTGCTATAGAAATAGGAATTGTTATTGTTTCTAGATTTTCCCTCCCTGTCTATAAACTCGATGTGGTTTCACCAAGTGTGGATTCCAGTTGGTAGAGAATGTTCTGAAGAACACCAGTCATTTAAAAACAAAGTGGTAGAAGGGAAGCCCACTTGCATGCAAGATTTGTTAGAATGGGGGGACCGAAGATTGCAGAATACTATTGAAATAGAATTTTTTTTTAAGTTCATGGACCCCCCCCATTAAAAGAATTGGGGGTGGGGGAGGCTTTTTTCTGGACAACGGAAAAGAGTGTATGTGAAAGAAGTTTTCAGCTATTTGAAGGAATATCATTAGTTTATTTTTAATTTTTTTTCTGTTTAGCCTCAGGGTAAAACTGGAACCAATGAGCAGGCCTCATAGGAAGATAAAACTCAGCTCAATATGGGGGTGGGGGGAGAATTCTTGGTAAAAATTAGAACTCTACAGTAAGCAAGTATGAAGTAAGCCACCTGCGAGTGATGAGGTCAGTTCATGGTTACCATGAGGGTCTTCAAATAGAGGTGGGATGAGCATTTGGCCGGATCTTATAGATGGCATGTATCCTGTGGGTAGGAGTTCACATAGATGATCCCTAAGGACCCTTGGAACTCTATGTGATTCAATGAACTCATCCTCTTGGGTCTCTCCTAGAACTGACAACACAGTATTTATTTACCTATTAACAATGACCTTTTAACATTTGTAGACTTAAAACACATACGTGCCAAAGTGATAAGTCTAGTGGACCTCAATGTTGACACAAGGATAATAGTGAAGGTTGTCTATACTTGGGCAATTTGTGGTGGAGTAGAATGAGGGATTCATCACAGGCAAGCTCTCTAGAGACCCTCAAGGGGACTCCATGACTCCGGTAAGGTTTCTGCCTCTCTGGCCCTGAGCCCTACCCAAGCATTATCATGGGTTGGTTCAATGTCCACTATCTTCTGAGTTTGCTCAGAATGAGATCAGGAATAGATTGTGTAGTGATCCCTGAGGGTGTGAAATTAAGGGCTAAAATGCCATTAGAGTCACTTTAAGGCAACAGAAGGGCCAGGCATGATCCCCACCAAGACAGATCATGAGTGCAACAGTGGAGGAGGTGAAGGTTCTTTAATTGCTCTCTTTCTTCTCCTTCCTCCCCATCAAATTCTTATCCTCATTCAATTTTTACAGAGCTACCCAAGTATCCAAGATGTTACAAGGGAATCACTTTAAAAGACTGATATATATTAATTTAAGGTCGCCAAGGAATCAGCTATGTAATTCCTAAATGAAAACTTAAATCAGCCATCAATCTTTTATGGAGTTTAATTACAATAGGAGGAAGTAATTAGAGATAGACAGAGAGAAAAGGGAGAGAAGGAAATAGGACTTAAATACCCCTTCTGTTTAGGCTGGGCCAAAAGGCCCAAGCCCTTAGATAGCTGGGGCAAAGAAAAGAGATCAGTCCCTATTACTCACGTGACCAAAATGGAGAAACAGTCTCAGAGGCCCCCACCTTCAGCTTCCTTCAGAGCAAGCTTCTCAGAGCCCACACGACCCACACCGACCAACTCCTCCCAAAAAAAACCCCTTCCTCCAGTCTTCAGACCCTCCTATCTTTTAGCAAACCATCCAAGTTCCTCCGCTCAGTTCTCCCATCTACCAATCACTGTTCATCAATTTCCCTGTGCCAATGGAGGCTCTAGCTTAACCCAGGACCGCCCAGAGGTTTCTGGCTTTTGCACATGTCTGTTGAAGGTCATATTTTCAAATGATTAAATCTTTGCTCCTTTGCTACACCCCTTTCTAAATCCTGTTAACCTGAGTAGGGTAGAGATTGGAATAATTAAATTTTGATCTAGGCTGCAGCCCTTACTCAATCCTGTTAGGACTGAATAGGGTGGAGATTTATTCCAAGTATCTCCATTGTATCAATTATAAAATCAATCATGACTCAAAGAAATTCCTGTTCTATGCTTAAGCATAGGTCAAAGTCCTTTCCATTGTTCAGCAAAGGGTTTCTGTCCTAAAGTAATCTTAAGAAGGGAAGAGAAGGAACCTCCCATGCCAATGGGGTTCCCATTCCAATAGACTATCAGTAAGAAATTTTCCAAGTATGAAATATCCCAATGGTGAAATTTCCAACATTTATAAGTCTAAGGAAATTTGAGGTTTACAAAGACCCAGAGCAGTTAATTTCTAATAGCAGAATTTCAGCCAGTAGGAAAGGTAAAAAGGTAGGTATTACCAATCCCATTTCAATTCTATCATTCTGTTAGTTTTCTGTGGGGTTTTCCTTAATGGACTTCCCTGACCAGCAGGGTCCCACAAGGGAAGGGGCTCACCTTTGTGATGGGACCCGAGGAGAGGTAGGAACCGAGAACCAGGGTGGAAATAAAAGACACGGACAAGTCAGTGGTTGGATAGGGCAGGCAATCCCTATGATACTCCCTTTGGTAGGAAAGTATGAGTACATACTTTGGTGGAGGAGGAGACTAAGATAGGGAATGCAGGCCGAGATGGTTACAGCCTCGGGGAAGGAGAAGGTCAAGAAGAGAGAGAGACAGTCATTGAGGAGCCCAGTGGAGCTCTATGAAAGGGGAGAAAGGCCAAGAGGAAGTTCATGGGATTGCCTCTGAATTTAATCCTGTCCTGCTTGGGCGGTACTCCCAAGGACGTAGTAACCACATCACAAAGTATAGACAATTAAGATTGGGTGGCAGGGTAGAGGGAACACCTTTGGGCGCGTAGATTGCAAACCGTGGTGCTTTCCCAGGGAATTGAGTCTGAGCATGTTAATGAGTTTGTCTTAGCCAAGGGCCGCATGGCCAGTTCAAGGTTACATTCACAAGCCTCATTGGTATAACCTTATGCTTGGAGACACAGTCGCCATACAGTCATTTATATTTCATAGATGTGAATATGCTTGGGATGCTATATTTTCAACTTTACCCACATGTAAGGGCAGCCCTAGTAGCAGCATGGAGAGTAGGCCACAGCATCAGGAACAAACAAGCATTGATTCTTATTATTTTCACGTCCTCAGTTGTTCCTCCTGATTGATCTAGCCTTTATACCCTAGTTGTTATGTAGTGACTATCCTATTACTTTCTGTTCTGAGAAACAATACAATTAGGAACAAGTTTCACCTTTTTTCCCCCTAAAACCTAGCTCAACTGTGCAAATCATTTCCTTTATACTTTCAGCCTCTTCTTTGCTGTAGAGGGTACAGCAGGTAGATGGGCCTGTTCAAGGAAAAGGATATGAAATTGCCATAAAGTGACTCTATTGGCATTTGATCCCTAAATTTCACACCCTCAGGGATCACTACACAATCTATTCCTGATCACATTCTGAGCAAACTCAAACGATAGTGGACATTGAACCAACCCCATGATAATGCTTCTGTAGGGCTCAGTGCCAGCAAGGCAGAAACCTTACCTGTTGGGCCTGGGGTCTGGAGGATCTATAAATTAAATGTTTGTAAAGCACTTAGTATTGTAAACCTCAAAATTTCTTAGACTTATAAATGTTGGAAATTTCACCATTGGGAAATTTCATACTTGAAAATTTTCCTATTGATAGTGGGTCTTGACTATTGGAATGTGAACCCCATTGGCATGGGAGGTTCCTTCTCCTCCCTTCTTAAGATTACTTTAGGACAGAAACCCTTTGCTGAACAATGGAAAGGACTTTGACCTATGCTTAAGCATAGAACAGGAATTTCTTTGAGTCATGATTGATTTTAGAATTGATACAATGGAGATACTTGGAATCAATCTCCACCCTACTCAGTCCTAACAGGATTGAGTAAGGGCTGCAGCCTAGATCAAAATTTAATTATTCCAATCTCTACCCTACTCAGGTTAACAGGATTTAGAAAGGGCTGTAGCAAAGGATCAAAGATTTAATTATTTGAAAATATGACCTTCAACAGACATGTGCAAAGCCAGAGACCTCTGGGCGGTCCTGGGTTAAGCTAGAGCCTCCATTGGCACAGGGAAATTGATGGACAGGTGATTGGTAGATGTGAGGACTGAGGAGAGGGAACTTGGAGGGTTTTCCTTAAGGATAGGGGGGTCTGAAGACTGGGGGGGTGGAGGAATTTGTCGGAGTGGTTGCGGTGTGCTCTGAGAAGCTTGAGCTGAAGGAAGCTGAAGGTGGGGGCCCCGGAGACTGTTTCTCCATTTTTGGTCACGTGAGTAATAGGGACTGATCTCCTTTCATTGCCCCAGCTATCTAAGGGCTTGGGCCTTTTGGCCCAGCCTAAACAGAGGGGGTATTTAAGCCCTATTCCCTTCTCTCCCCTTTCTCTCTCCCTCTATCTCTCTATCTCTAATTCCTTTCTTCCTCCTGTTTGTAATTAAAACTCCATAAAAGGTTGACAGCTGACTTGAGTTTTCATTTAGGAATTACATAGCTGAATTCCTTGGCGACCTTAAATTAATATATATCAGTCTTTTAAAAGTGATTTCCTTGTCACAGTATGATACCTGGCACACAGTAGGCAAATAATACTAATGGGGTCCTTCTTAAATACAAAGTAGATATTATCTATGAGCAGTTTTGAGACAAGTCAGAATAACCATCCAAAGCTTGGTAACAAATTCAACAAACATTTCTTAAGGGCTTGCTAAGTACAAAGCATAGAGCTTTATGCTGAAGGGATAAGGCTGGATGGCTTGCCAACTTCAAATCTAATCAAGTATATAAGAAATATAAGGCAAAATGTATATATGTTAATGCCGCTCATTACCTTAGCTTGGGATTCACAGGCTCAATTGTTCACATGATCGATATTTAAGAATATTTTCGATGTCTCCAAGACTTTCCCTACCCCCAATTGTCTCTTTAGAAAAACCATAATATGGCTTCTGTGAACTTTCTGCTTCAGGTAATAGACTCCATCCTTTCAAACTACTTGAAGCTTCCAATCAGCATTTTAAAAGAATATTTATTCAAGAGAGTAAAGAAGGGACTAGAATCCCAACCTACTTAGTGAAACAGCAAGAAACATATCTCATTTCCTGATGGACACCATTTCTCATAATAGGATGGTTCTCAATCTTCAGAAACTCTCAACAGTAGTTGGGAAAGTCTGGGGAAGGCTCAGTGCTTAGGAACCCTGGGCAGCCTACATTTCCCATCTCTCTATCTGGGTTCCTGGCATTGGCCAAGGCCACTGCCATTGGGGTTAGGATCCTACCATTCTACCCCCTATATTCTATAGCTCCCTCTTGTGGCTCAGGTACTTCTAGAGGCTTGTATTTCAACCAGTTATTCTCATTTGCTGCTTTGTAGAATTACTGCATCTCTTGCCTTAGTATGGGAACTTGTCAGTACTACTATATTACCCAACATCCATTGCCTCTGTCCCTACCACCAATTTTACTTCCCTTTTCAGTACTCTGATGATTCCTCCACTCTTCAGGCTTCCTATTTCCAACAAGAACAGTGTGGATTTTTGGAGGTCTGCATGGTTGAGTTGGCCTTTGTCCAGGGCCTACTGTACATGTCTTCATTTGTATCTGTCAATCTGAGTTTCCATATGAAATATAGTTGCATAATTCCTTGGAGAAGTTATATGGATGCTTAAGCCCCTCTTCAGGGACCTGAATCTGTATGATTTCTCTCCCTCCAGTTCTCTCCAAGTCCCTGAAAATGTATCTTAAAGGCCAAGTTCAAGGGTGTAAATGAGGTACATAAATTAGTCATGAACTGGAATTAGAACCAGAAAGAAGACTTCATCAGTGGAGCAACTCAGGTCAAAAGGAACCTACACCTTGCCTAAGGAATTCAAAAGGGCAGACAGAGCCTTGGGAAACGTCTACCTTTAATGAAAAGAGAAGGGGAGGAAGAAAAGCCAAAGAAGGAAACAGAAAAAGGGGTAGTCAGAAAAGCAAGAAAATTCCCAAATAGTTTTCACCAGAATCATGAGTTCTTTCACCTGGGACAAAAAGGATCATTTGGGGAAGTGTGACAAGGAAATCACTTTAAAAGACTGATATATATTAATTTAAGGTTGCCAAGGAATTCAGCTATGTAATTCCTAAATGAAAACTCAAATCAGCAGTCAACCTTTTATAGAGTTTAATTACAAACAGGAGGAAGAAAGGTATTAGAGAGAGAGAGAGAGAGAGAGAAAGGGGAGAGAAGGGAATAGGGCTTAAATACCCCCTCTGTTTAGGCTGGGCCATAAGGCCCAAGCCCTTAGATAGCTGGGGCAAAGAAAAGAGATCAGTCCCTATTACTCACGTGACCAAAATGGAGAAACAGTCTCAGAGGCCCCCACCTTCAGCTTCCTTCAGAGCAAGCTTCTCAGAGAACCTCTCCAACCACTCAGAGCCAAAACTCTCCAACCACCCCTCAGCCCTCAGCCCCCTCTATCTTTAAGGAAACCATCCAAGTTCCCTCCCCTCAGTTCTCACATCTACCAATCACTGTCCATCATTTTCCCTGTGCCAATGGTGGCTCTAGCTTAACCCAGGACCGCCCAGAGGTCTCTGGCTTTGCACATGTCTGTTGGAGGTCATATTCTCAAATAATTAAATCTTGATCTTTTGCTACAGCCCTTCCTAAATCCTGTTAGGACTGAGTAGGGTGGAGATTGCAATTTCCAAGACTTGGTTCTGTCATTCCAAGTATCTCCATTGTATCAATTCTAAAATCAATCATGACTCAAAGAAATTCCTGTTCTATGCTTAAGCATAGGTCAAAGTCCTTTCCATTGTTCAGCAAAAGGTTTCTATCCTAAAGTAATCTTAAGAAGGGAGGAGGAGGAACCTCCCATGCCAATGGGGTTCACATTCCAATAGCCAAGACCCACTATCAATAGGAAATTTTTCAAGTATGAAATTTCCCAATGGTGAAATTTCCAACATTTATAAGTCTAAGAAATTTTAAGGTTTACAGAAGGGAGAAGTGAGGTATAAGACAGTCTGACTGCAAAGTGATGTTCAGCGAGGAGAGGGGTCACTCACTGTACTGCATGGCCATGCATCTGCAGGGATGGGTAAGGACTCATGAAGTAAACCCTCACAATTAAGAAACACGTCTCATAGACACAGGCCTTTTGAGGCAAAGCACTGGCCAACTTATTTTTTGTCTGATAATCAAGAGGAAAGAGTGTTATGGTCAAAAGATACCCTCTACAGAACAGAGGCCAAGGGTTGTAGTGCTAAGCAAAGCACTTGATTTGGTGACCCTTGATTGCAAATACAATTGCTCTAGAGTAGTATTAATTACAATTGTCTAGATTGGTAGGGGCCAAAGTTTGTAAGTGGATGAGAAGGGGTAATAATCACATTTATATAGTGCTTTGAGGTTTGCAAAGCATTTTGTATATGAATCTCATCTGATTCTCATAACAACCCAGGAAGGTAGGTGCTTTTATATTCCCATTTTACAGATGAGGAAATTGGGGAAGGACAACTTGCCCATGATCACACAGCTGATACCGGAATCAGGTCTTCTTGACTCCAGGTGCAGCATTTTATCCACTGTTCTACCCAGCTACCTGCTTTTTGGAATGTCAGCAAAAGGAAGGAAATCAAAACCATAGTACAGTCAAAAAGATTTCTTACTGAGGTGGGGTAAATGAAGACTACCAGTTCCTCTGTTGAGATTGAAAGGCTTAAGTAGGCCTGCAGTTTAAGGAAAATTAAGCACATTGGTGAGGAACTTACTGACACCTTAGGTTCTGTTATCCAGGTGGACAGTTTTGGAATGGGGAGTGTTACTAGATATTTGATTTGAGGTATTGAAGATCTAGTTTATAGGATCTCAATAACCAATAAGGGATCAATCATAGCACACATTTATGTCTTGTGCCTAAAATGGATTTATTTCAAAGAGCCTTTTATCTTAAATATGCACATAGCTTTATGTGATGGGACTATATATAATAAAGCTTCATATAAAATTCAGGAATATTTAAAAAAAGCAAATCTCAGATACCCTACTTAATAGCCTATTAACATTTATGTTTACTTAGGGTCTCCTCTGCAGGACTACATTTTTGTAGTTTATTGAACACATATAAGCAAAACTCATTGCCAACTTACCTGGCCAGATTCTGCCCCTAGGTAAAAAGCATGCCAACATTTTATGGTATCATTTTGGACACATGATGCCCATAACTGATGAACAACTTGTGCACCCCAGTGTGATAAAAAGGGAATGCAAGGAAAATAGCATATTGATTGGATTTGCTAGGACCAAATTCTGGGAGGACAGGGACAAGGAGTCCCAGGCAAGCCTGGCTGAATTGCAATCTCATCACCGGGAATGAATTGCCCTCTCAGTAGATCTCAGATCCATCTAAGAGCAGTATAGATTTGAAAAGCTTTCTAATCAAAATCTGAGGTGAGGCCTGGAGATGGTCAAAATGGCCATGTGGTTGAGGGATGTCTTGCCCTGATTAATTTGGTAAGTCCTCTTTCCTTTTCCCTTGGTATTATTTCTCTCCCAAGGAGAAGAGAAATCTTTGTATTAGAGGCTGATGGAGAAGGGAAATAAAATAGTGGGTTTCCTGTTTGAAGAAAGGCAAATTCCTATTTTTAAACTAGGCCTTTCTCCATGAGGATATTCTTATAGCATGGCAAAGGGAGCCAACTAGAAATGAATAAAAGGATTGCAAAGCAATATGGAGGATCCAACTAGTCAGAGAGCATGAATTTGCATTGAATTGAAGCAGTACTTTTCCAATTGAGACTGGGAGTTGTTCAAGGACAGAAAAAGGTCAAGGCAGGGCTTAGAGAATCCTCCCTCAAATGCCATATGCTTATTTAAATCCAATTTAAGAGCATGAATATACTTTAACATTTGTCTTTCTTCTATAAAATAGAGCTAATTATGAAAACAGAAATATTAACTAATAAACTTACTCTGGTTCATCTTATTTCTCCACTTTCTTTACTCTCATCTCACACATTTTCCCACAATTTTTCTATATCTTGAATTATCTTTCTTTGCCCCTCCCCAAACAATATCACTATTTCTTCCCCCTTAAAAAAAATCTGTCATTCCTTTCAGGAAGGCTTGCTGGACCACCAGTCTAATAGGATCTGATGATAGCCTATTATAGTTGGCTATTCCATCTCCCCCCATTAAGAATAGCCAAATATTTTATGTCCTAAGGTTTTCTGGTTGAGAATGGGAGCCTCCAGCCAGTGATCTTATCACCTATGTTCTTATTATCATTTAGCATGCGTCAGCACCCATTAAATGTTAAATATGATTATAGCTTATCCTGGATGGCCTATCAGACACACCAGGCACAGTTCTAATGAGGTTAGCCATCTTCTTTTTCCTTAATAAAAATAATCAAAGTCTTCATGGTTTATTGGTAACATAACCTAAATAATCAGGACATGTTTTCTGTGACTTTCTTAGTCATAGGATGTCTCTTTCTTTCTCTGATTTTCCTATCAAGTAATTTTCCAAACCCTCCCTTCTCATTATGTAATATCTTTTTACCATTATCTAGCTCTCTAAAAATTACAAGGGAAAGAACCCCATAAAGGTCCAATATCAATATCCTATGTTTTTAGAAGCATTTGTATGGAGTTGACTATCATGTCTGAAAAATCAAAGCACAAAATACTGTATCCATTTGGTGATGGCCCTTTGTTGTATCAGCAGCAATGTGTCAGCACTGGAGAAGGGAGAGCAGGAAATGTATCTATGCTTTGTTTAACCTGTTTCCCATCCTTGAATAGTCACCAAACCATAACTAGGGTGGCTGGTGCTTTAGAGTAAACTATTAAGGGATGGGCAGGGATTAGGAGTGATCCAACCCTCTCTCCAGTCCTTATGGAGAGGATTACAGCCCAGAATCCAGCTAACCTCTTAGGTCACCCGGAGGATACCCGTCATCCCATTCAGCTCAAAGGAGAGACTGGTGCCATGCTAACGCTATTTCCGTAGCCACGGCGCCCCCCTCCTCCCCCTCCCCCCCCCCAAGCAGGGAGCTTCAGTTGCTCATGTGACTCTGAGTAAGTGCTTAAGATGAACGGAGGATCCAGGCCCAAGGTCTCCAGGGAACCCCCTTAGAACAAGCCTGATAAAGAACTTCATGACTCCCCTCCTCCCTCTTCTCTATCTCTTCCTCTCTAAGGAGCCAAAAATAAAATAAGTAGAAAGACTCCATCTCCTCCTTTTTCTCAAAGTGGGGAGCACTGTAGAGCTCGTCTCGCAGTCCACGTAGCCAAATAGGTTATGGGCCCATCCCGTAAGTCAAGAAACTTGCTCAACTCTCTCCAGTCCCTTAAGGAGAAAGAACCTCGTGTGTGAGCCCCCTTCGAACAAGGGCGTCCCAAATGCTGACCTCCAGGGGCTATACTCAGACCCCACAGCATTAATGCTGCGCTTGCGGTGTATTCAGATCCGCCCTAACGCGGCTCCGACGCCCACCCCTACCCCAGCTGTTCCTCAGGTTCCGGAGTCTTATTAATGCAGCCCTTACTATGTGCTCTGCTCTCACCCCACACCCCCAAGACGGCGCCCCATGCGCTGATTCCCAAGGCTGCGGTGTACGCAGGTCCCTTAACAAAGGGTGTGGGATGGGAGGGGGCTTCCAGAAGTGGGATAGCTGGGCTAGGGGTAGCTCCTGTTAATTCGCTTTTCCCTCTCCCAGGCCAGAGCCCCAGCGGACTAATAGGATAATTAGAAAAAGAAAAGGGAGACAACAGGGCCCAGTCCTAGAGGAGTTTTCCATTCTCCCCTACAACGTCAACGCCTGGGGGATCATTAGGTGGGGGCCCGGGCTCAGCCCACGAAGCCGAGGGCGGGCCGAAGGATAAGCTTGACCTACCCCGCACTCCCCGCCCTGGAGCCAGGCCCAGGGACTGAAACGACCCGGGGAGGGCAGACAAGAAGCACTACAACAAAAACGGACCGGCTCCGGGAGCGCCCCTCCGTAACGTCACGACGCTCTGCGTGGCGAGGAGCCGCTAGCTAACGGCCAGCAGTGCGGCCCAATTTAGAAAGGGGGGACGAGGCGGCGGCGAGGCGAGTGCTCCCTCACTCTCATCGCCTCCCCTCTCCGACTCTGGGGACCCAGACACTTCAGTAATTCCCATCTCTCGATGGCC
Organism: Monodelphis domestica; assembly: GCF_027887165.1. Classification (NCBI taxonomy): domain Eukaryota; kingdom Metazoa; phylum Chordata; class Mammalia; order Didelphimorphia; family Didelphidae; genus Monodelphis; species Monodelphis domestica. The sequence continues at coordinate 725,431,330 of NC_077227.1, read as the reverse complement.
TTCCCTCCGGCGAGAACTCCCAACAGGGGGCGAAGGGGACCACATGGTCCCAATGTCCCCCCCGCGTTTCTCCCAGTGGTACGGTCCGCTCTGCTCCCCTGCCCCTCCCCCACCAGTGGCGCATTGGCGCGCGGCGGAAAGGGGCGGGCCCGAGGTGGGGCGCGAGCGCGGCGCGGCTATAAATAGGGCGGAGCACCGCCCAGCGGCTCGTTCCGCCTGCGCCACGGAGAGGATCTTCTTGTCCGGGTCTTAAGGCTCGTGCTCGCTCGGTCTCTCGCTCGCGTCCTCGCCTCCCTCCGCGCACCCGCTGCCGTCTTCTCCGTCTCTCATTTCCCGGCACCTGTGTCCTCACCGCCGCTATGAACGGGCAGCTCAACGGCTTCGACGAGACCTTCATCGAGGAGGGCACCTTTCTTTTCACTTCAGAGTCTGTGGGCGAAGGGCATCCCGGTGAGTTATAGAGCTGGGAGGCCTGGGGCCGAGGACCGGGCGGGGTAGGCCCTGGTTACCGGCGCCGGCGGGAAGCGCGGGGCTTCTCCGGGCGCCTCCGCCTCCGCTGCCGGTGCGAGCGCGTGGACGCCCCTCCCCCACCCCGCCGCGCCCCTCCCCCGCGGCCCCGCCCCAGTCGCGCGCCCCGGTATCCGGAAAATTCCAGAAACCCCGAAGAGGACGGGGGTGGGGGGGCCCGGCCCCTGCGTCGTCCTCCTGCCCGCCATCCCGCGGCGGAGGCGCGTGCCCACGCTGCGGGGGCGCGCGCCCCGCATTGCAGCCGCAACCACGTGCCCACCGCGTGGGGCTCCGGAGCCGGGGGCGCGTACTAGTTGGGGGCCCTCCCCGCGGGAATGCCTGGGTTCCTCCACCCATCTCTAAATATAGCCCCACTAGCCGGACACCCCTTTTCTGGAGAAAAGCTCTGGGCGAGCCGGCCGGCCGTGTGTCCGGCGGAGACGCCCGGAGTCCCCTCCCTTCCACCGGACGGGGCTTTGTCCGGGCGCCATGATTGGGGCAGAAGCGACGAAACAAAAGCCCCCCACTGACGCCCCCAAACTAGGGGTGTCTGGGCCCCTTTGTGGAGGTCTGGGTGTGTCCTTGGCACCCTGGGGATCTCGGGCTAGATCCCAAGGCCCCACCTTCCCCCCCCCCGCAGAGGTCCCTCCCCGAACCGGGCTTCTGTAGGCTACCAAGCACCTGTCAACTTGAGTCAAAGCTCAATCTAGGGCCAGTGTTGAGGGGTGTCACCCAAGGGCCGAATTGAAAGGGGCTCCAACACAGTCTGGAGGTGGGAGTCTCATCTCAGTTTCCAGGTGAGCCGTAAATTGCCCCTCTCCCGACTTCTGCTGTGGTTGGGAGGTCGGTCAGCTCATCGAGGTGACTAGATGTTACTCCTTATTAAGGGCTGGACCCTGACTCTACCGGTACCGGGGAGTCGCCACCAGGGGAGCAGTACTGAGCACATGCAAACCCACGTTTAATTCAATTAATGAAACCCAAATAGTTCTTTAGAGAATCACATGGTGACATATGAAGCTTAAACACATGCTACCAGGAGAATAGTGCTCATTTTTTAAAACTCATTTGTGGGAGAAATCGAAGTTAAAGCTGAAAATCATCCTCTAAATGGCTTCAAAGCAATTCTCAAAAATGAGATTAAAATGGAAACAAAGACCTATTGTCTCTGGTAGGAATTAATACTAAATAACTACTGAAGTTTTTGTAGCTTAAGAAACAGTGTGCTTTTTTAGTTGGGTTGTTCAGAAGAGATTGTCACTTTGTTTCTAAAATTCTGAAATAACTTCTCCATCCCTCTCCCATAGAAACACATTTGGACTTTTTACAATAATAAAAATTACTCTGTGGCTTAGTATCTGAACTACAAAAAATTAGAAAGTTACTATTTTGGCTCTTCGAATAGTCTCAAATTTCTTATAAAGCTTTCAAGAACATAACTAGGTTCTACTCTTTGAAGATAAGAGTTCTATTCAGATCATGGTGTTGGGTTTTCACAATTTGAGTTTTCAATTCACAAATCGGTTTCAATTATTTGGGCAAATCACTTGGTAGGTCTTTTATGTTAATTGCCTAGTGAAGGTCAAAAGTTGTAATAGCTTTGAATTGTTTTTCCAGATAAAATTTGTGATCAGATTAGTGATGCAGTCCTTGATGCCCACCTTCAGCAGGACCCTGATGCCAAAGTTGCTTGTGGTAAGTGATCAGGAATATCAGTTTTGTTAAGCTTGTGTAGTAATGTGAATTTGCTGGGCGATAGGGTTTTTTGTTGTTTGCTTCAGAAAATGATGTTAAATTTTTGATTTTTTTCCCCCCATTAGAAACAGTTGCTAAGACTGGAATGATTCTACTTGCTGGTGAAATCACATCCAGGGCTGCTGTTGACTACCAGAAAGTGGTTCGAGAAACAATTAAGCACGTGGGCTATGATGATTCTTCTAAAGGTGGGTTTTATGAATTGATTTCTTAGAACCAGTAGAATTTTTGATAGTTGTTTTTTTTTTGCTTTGAATTTACTTACCTGCTAATGTTATAAGTGAGCCATTTTTGGTAATCCTCAATCTTTTGTGTGAGTGTACTATTTCTCTTCCCTCCCCCTCCTCCCCTACTCCATGATAATAGCTGTTCTATATGTAGAATGCCCTTAGGTGAGCTTGCAGTTCATTGGTCATGACAGCATTTGTATACCTTTGGGGGAGCAATATTAATATTGAGTGACTGGCCCAACAGGATAAGGGACTGTGACTGCTTTCCTTTTCTTTTTTCCTGTTTTACTCTTGAGTTTAAGTCTGTATTTTAATTGCTTTCAGGGTTTGATTACAAGACTTGCAATGTTCTGGTAGCCTTGGAGCAGCAGTCACCAGACATTGCTCAGGGAGTTCATCTGGATCGCAATGAAGAAGATATTGGTGCAGGAGACCAGGTATGTTATATGTGTGTTTTTTGGTCTCTTAAAATGCAGTATAATTTTTGAGCTGTTGAAACTTTATGATTTCTCTTCTACAGGGATTGATGTTTGGTTATGCTACTGATGAAACCGAAGAGTGCATGCCCTTAACTATTGTCTTAGCTCACAAGCTCAACGCCAAACTTGCCGAATTGAGGCGCAATGGAACTTTGCCTTGGTTACGTCCCGATTCCAAAACTCAAGTAAGGGATGGGCTTAGTGCCATGTAAAGTCAATGATGAAAAATAGGACTATTAAATTTGATGCTTTATAAATGGGGGGAAGGGGTAACTTTTTAACCAGTTAATCTAATAGAAAAATGAGGGTGATGTTGGCTTGGGTGTTCAGCTTTATTAGTTTGCTTGTTTGCTACCTGCAAATTATTCTACGTAGAGACTGGGGGAATCTCTTTTCTCTCTGGTGTCTTTAATTGGTACAATTATGTGTCTTAGGTCACTGTGCAGTACATGCAGGATCGTGGGGCTGTCCTCCCCATCAGGGTCCATACAATTGTGATATCTGTTCAACATGATGAAGATGTATGTGTTGATGAAATGAGGGATGCTCTAAAGGAAAAGGTGATCAAAGCTGTTGTGCCTGCCAAATACTTGGATGAGGACACAATTTACCATCTGCAACCTAGTGGCAGATTTGTCATTGGTGGACCTCAGGTAAGGATTTTAGGATTTATCTGGGAAATGTGCATTCTCCAACATGAGATGTGATTCATCAGTATGGGTTCTCAACATATCTTATCAGTTGATGATGGTCTTTGGGTCCATTCTTTGTCATCCAATGGATCTAAGAGAAACTATACTTGCAGGGTGATGCTGGTCTGACTGGACGGAAGATCATTGTGGATACCTATGGTGGTTGGGGTGCTCATGGAGGTGGTGCTTTCTCAGGAAAAGATTATACTAAGGTGGACCGTTCAGCTGCTTATGCTGCCCGTTGGGTGGCAAAATCCCTGGTTAAAGGTGGTCTGTGTCGCAGGGTACTTGTTCAGGTATGTGTTCTTGGAACTGGACTGTAGTAGGTTTTTCCAGGCCTGAATAATATCTAGTGGGGATTAAAAAACAAACAACCATGCTCATCGGGCACTATAGAAGGGTTTGAGTGACCTGTGATGACTCAGTGATTATTTGCTCATTGTTGCTTCTAGGTTTCTTATGCAATTGGTGTGTCCCATCCATTGTCCATCTCCATTTTCCATTATGGCACTTCTCAGAAGAGTGAAAGGGAACTACTGGATATTGTGAAGAAGAACTTTGACCTCCGCCCTGGGGTCATTGTCAGGTAAAGATGGTAATGCATGTCACTAACCAGAATTAAATGGGGGGGATTTCCACACTCTTAAGTATAAAACCTAAGATCTATATGTGGAGAAAGATAAGAAAAAACACAAGCAGCCCTTCCATCCTGATAGTTATTTCTAAGTTGTCATCAGTCATAATAGTTCTTAAAGAATACTAAAGGTTAGAGGTTTCCTCTTTTAATTTCCAAAATTGTTATGGATGAAAATCAGTGCAGAACCTGGTTGGCTGAATTGAGCCCAAGAAATCCTGGATTTGAGTTGGAGTTGGTGTGTGCATTTGTAGCTGCCTTCCTCAGCCAGCCTTGGGGGGGACAAGGCTTAATTAAAGAGCAGAAAACCATTAATGCTTCCAGCCAAGTGGAGCGCTGGGATGGTGCCTGTCTGTACCTTAGGGGGGTGGTAAGTATTGGATTCTCAAATGAGCTTTGACCCTTGGAGTTTCTCAGGATGGTGACAAGCTTTCAGGTCTGTTGAGCCAGTGACTGGAACAAGATTTGTAGTTACTTTAATCTGAAAGCTGGAAAGTAAGTGCCTGTGATTAACAAGGTGCGAGGGACGTGACCCTTCTTCCCTACGTTTTCTTCCTAGCTTTCCCCAGGGAACTGAACTTCTCATTTACCAGAACTCTTGAAAATGAGTCTTACTGATTATTTTGCTTTTATTTAATTTGAATGCTACATATTAAGTTATGGACTTGTATATTCCAGGGATCTGGATCTGAAGAAGCCCATTTATCAGAGGACTGCAGCCTATGGCCACTTTGGTAGGGACAGCTTCCCATGGGAAGTGCCCAGAAAGCTAAAATATTGAAAGTGTTAGGCTTTTTTCCCCAGACTTGTTGGCGTAGGTTACAGAGAAGCCTTCAAGCTCTGAGGGAAAGGGCCCTTCTCCCTAAATTTCTCCTGTCCTCTTTCAGCTCTTGACCAGTTGCAGTCACTCTTGTCCAATGATCTGAATTTTAGTTTTTGTGGGGACTGTAAGTTGGGCTCTGCTATTCTGTCCCTGGTGTTTTGCTCACCATTATAATGGATTTAGTGAGCATAGGTGATCCATGTAACTGCCTAGAGATGAGCAGACAGCACTGTCTAGTAAATGATGCTTTAAGATTGAACCTTTGTGTCCTACCACCCAATTCCCCAAATCTTAACTGCATTGACTTTTCCATCAAATGCTGAAAAATGTCCTTGTAATGTGCACGTCAAGTACTTGTAGTTCCATTTATAGCCTCTGTCCAACAATGCCACCGCCCTGTCAGCATGATTTTGTAATGTCTTGAGCTCTATTATGAATGTGAAGCTTCCCCCATCCTCCCTGTAACCTGATCCACTTCTAATTATGTAGCTTTTTGTCAGGGAGTGTTCCCTACCAGATCAATCTTGCATGTAACGCAAGTTCCAGTTGGAGCTCTAGCCTGACTTCATGAAAAAGGCAGTTACTAGTCAAACCACCTTCTGGTGCTTATGCTCTTAATGACCATCTCTTAAACGGCACCAAATCTTAAACTCTCTCCACTTGGCTGTCTTTTGGAGGACGTACGTAATAAGGTTTTCTTTAGTAAACCAATCCTATGCATGGTTTCAGCACTAGCCAAACCTCACCAACTCCTAGCTCTAGTTACGCGGGCACTTGGCAGCCTTGTGATGTCATACAGAGAAGTCACAGGGCGGTATCTGAGGGTCTGTAGGTTGCACACTTTGGTACCGGTTAACTTTTTCTTTATAAGAAAGACTGAGTATTCCACACTGCACAAGAACTCCTCCCAGGGTTTTTAACTTTGTTTTATTTTCAAAACCAGGTCCAATGAGCTTTCTGAGCAGCTGGTGTAGATACAGAGAAACCAGCTTTCTTCAGAGAGCAATGCTTTTGGCGGGGAGGAGAAGGAAATCCCTTCATACTTGAACATTTTCTAATTGCTTATTTATTGTATTCTGGGGTGTGGCGTGAGTACAGAGAAGCTATCACCTCAGAGGGCAGCTTTTAAAAAAAAAAGAAAAAAGAAAAAATCCTTGACACCATGATTCCTTTGATATGTTTCCAGCATTCCCAGGTAGGCCAAGGTGTCCTACAGAAGAACCTTGGGTCACACCTACAAGGGGGTCTGGCTGGTGTTAACAGAAGGGAGGGCAGAGCTGGTGCAGCTGGCCATGGAGGAAGCTGACTTGGCTGGTGTGGTACAGAGAAGCCAGCTTGTTTACATGCCTACTCCATGGCTGCTGCCCTCAGCAGAAAGTGCCTTTCAGGATCTATTTTTTGGAGGTTTATTACGTATGTCTGGTTCTCAATTCCAACAGTTTAATGAAGATCTCAATAAAATGCTAGGTTCTACCTTACCTCTGTGTCCATTCACTACTGAGAAAAGATGAGGCATTCTTGGATAGGAGCAACACTTCAGCCACCTTGTTTAAAACACCAACTTTGCCTGCTCTAAAGTGTGGACTTTACATGCAAGAAGACAAACCACTTGCGACTAGTGAGTTGAGGTTCCTTCCAGGTACAGAAGTGCAAGGCTAGTTTGGGGATTTTGCATTTGATCCACTCCCAGTGGCTGGAGGGAAAAGAAAAGATATAGAAGCTCCAGAAGGCTTGGTAGCCATGACTTAATGAATCAATTCCAGCCTCACAACAGCTGGTAATTGAACTGCATGTAGAGAACCTGGTATGTGACAATCTTGGTTGTAATGATGGCAGGAACTCTAAACCACCAGCACTTTACAAATGAGAAGCCATTTCACTTGGTGTCCTGGTCAAGATCTGTTGGGTCTGGATGCAGTAAGTTTTTATGGGACATTTTCCCATGTAGCCTAGAGAGCTGTGCTCTGACCTTCCCTCTGGCAGGGATGTGCTAGTCAAAACTGTCTCGTAATTGGATTTTAATTACCAAACCTGGGATACAAAAAGGAAATGGTCGACCTGGTAAGCCTCGAATGATTTGTAGTGTCAAACGGCTTGGGAAGTTGTCTGCCTGTAGGCATTTGTTCCAGCAGTCCACAGCTTCACAGCAATCTGAATTATGGGTTGGTGAGATGGGAGTGGTGGTGGTTACAGAATTGATTTCCCAGTAATGATGAGGAATGCCACTCCCAAGAATGATAGGAGGAGCCATTTGGCTGGAGCTGCACCAGACTTCTCCAGATCCTATAGACACAGGGTGGCTCAGTGGATTGAGAGCCAGACCTGGAGACCTGGAGGTCCTGGGTTCAAATTTGACCTCAGACTTCCCAGCTGTGTGGCCCTGGGTAGGTCACTTGACACCCCCCCCCCCCCAATCCCATTTCCTAACTCTTACTGTTCTGCCTCAGCCAATACACAGGATTGATTCTAGGGTAGAAGGTAAGGGTTTTAAATATATATATAACCCTTAGAAAGGTGAGGCCCCGTGTTGGCTCCAGGTGCTATGGAAGAGCAGAGAAGGGAGGTACAGCTGAGTTTGTTTCTAGGGAAATACATGGCTCTTCAAAAGGAATGACCTCGGCTGATGCTCCAGATCTTAAGGGCTAGGTGGATTTGCAGTGGTTCCACAGAGTTCACTGGGAAGTGCTTAACTTGGTTCCCCCTAAGCACTGCACATTTGAACAGTACTAGCCAGACCCTACCCTATAAGCTTAAATGGTTCAGGTACCTCCTGTGGAGAGTTGGCAAGACTCCTGCTAGGTTTGACATCAGGGGCTTCTTTGTAGCAAATCCCAAAATACTGTTGCCACAGCCAACACCCCAGAAAACAGCTAAGCATGGAGGCTGAATGCCCTTTTGTCCATTGCCAATACTTTTCCAGCAAAGAACAGGAGTTCCTTGAGGGACAGCTGGGAGTGGTTGGCCTTTGCATCCTCAGCATGTGGCACACTGGTCTGGAGGTGGAAGTGCTTGTAAATGCCTCAACTTTGGTTTGCTTCAAATTGGATCCAAAATGCATGTGCCCTAGACAGCAGGTATGGGCATGACAGGGCTGGGTGATGTAAAAGATACAGCCACATGATCAATTAAGTGTGGTGCTCATTTAGGACAAGACCTCCCCCTTCTGATGTTCTGGCTGGCCTAGGGAGGAGGGCAAACCCTAAAATTAGTAAGGACAGTGAAAAAAGGGACTTCCTGTAACTAATAGCAATTGGGAAGGGAAAGTAGGATAAGCCCTATCTATGGCTGATGCTGGAGACCCCTGGGAAAATACCAGAGAGGGAACATTGAGTCTAGTGCAGTGATGGCAAACCTTTTAGAGATGAAGTGCCAAAATTGCACACTCCCACCCATGTTACCCCAGGCAGGAGGGAGGAAGTACTACCATTGGCCTTCTGGGCAGAAGGGTGGATGATGAAAGAAATGTCCTCAGGCACAGTGGAGAGGGGGAAAGGGAGCAGCACCCTCAGGCACATGGGCCATAGGGTTGCCAACAAAGGTCCAGTGAGTCTGAAACTAGCTCCAGCTGCCAACAGCTGTCTGGCACTGCTCCTTTCTGAGGCTTTAAGAGGTCTAAGGAAGGGGATGGGGAAGAGATGAGTAAGTCCGCTAACCGGTTAGAACTCCCAGCCCCACACTAAGAAACAGCAGACAAATTGACAATGACTGCTTGGACTCAGTCCTCGGTATATAAATAGGCAGAAACAGAACTTTTTCAAAATTACTTGGAAAAATTATTGTATACAAATTTCTACTGAGTACATAATTGTGTGACTGGCTCTGCATTGAACCCCCGGGGCCTTGACAACTCAGAGCTCTGAGCGGATGGGCGTATGGCTAGCTTCCGTGGGATGAGCATCTAAGGAATGGGGCTCTGTGGGGGGGTCAAATGGCCGCAGGTTTGCATAGGTCACTTCCTGGGCCAGCTGCTCCAGGGAAGGGCGACCCAGGATCAGGTTCCGAAGAGAGATGCAAGTCATCAAGAAGCTGAGGAGAGAGAGGGCTGCATAGGTGACTATATCCATGAAACTTGGCATCCTCGACCAGCACAGACTAAGCTACACAAGGACCCTCTCCCTTCGCTGCCACTCAAGCCCTGGGGAGCCAGCTGGGCAGTTTGTGCCACAGCACCCTCGGGAAGCTGAAGAGGATGAAGCCTCACAGCTCTCTGGCTACATGAAAGGCTTTGCTTGGGGAAAACTCTAGACTCAGTTTCCACTTCTGTGTGAGCAGCTTCCCATTTCTCAACTGAAGGAAGATGACAGCAATCTTAGGGTAGAAATCAGGGCAAGGGAGATGTGGGGGGCAACTCTGACCTTCGGCGAAAGATGTAAAGCTTTCGAAGTAGAAAGCGGGAAAGCCTTTCATAGAAAGGGGAACTGCGCCGTCGTTGGATTTCCTGGAGACGCTGCTGTCTACGCAAGAAGGTCTGCATCAGAGGAGTCAGCTCCGGTCCTCCTTTCACTTCCCCCTCCAGCAAGGGTCGCAGCTCTGGGGGCAGTGGTCCCGATTCTGTCCAAGGAAACACAGCGGTCACTGGTGCGACAGGATGGTTACCCCCTTCAGATTGATCACTGCAGCAGAGAACAGTATCTGTCCCTTGGGAGCCAGTTACCAGCAGCACCTTGTCACTTGGAGCACTCAGTAGTCTCCATAATCTGGGCTATTAAAGATATCAGTTCACATCCCAGCTGTGTGACCCTGGGTGAGGGGCTCCATCATGGTCTGACTCAAGTTTCTTCATATGTAGAATGGGGATAATAAAGCACCTCCCTCCCAGGGTGTCCAAAACGACTATCCAGGACATGCTTAGCACAGTGCTCAGCACATAGTAGGCACTTTATAAATGCTATTATTTTCTTCTTACCATCAAGCACCTCCTGTGTGCCAGGGACTTGCTGTTGTAGGTATTGGCAATACAAAAGAATAAAAAGAGCCCCTGTTGGAACTTAGAGAGCTCACCAGCCAATATTCTCCTGTGGCACTAAAACCCCTTTTACACAAAATGCCAAGGGAGCCCCCTGCTATGGACCCCAACTCAGGAAAGTGGAACCTAAAGCGGACACCTGTAGAGGAAAACATGGCAGCCCGTGCATCTCCCCAGGCTAACCACTCACCACTCCCATTCTCGACTTTCTCCTTGAGTTCTTGTAACCGTGCTAAGTCTCGCTCTAAGGCCAGCTCTGTGGTGTTGACATAGATGTACATGTAACAAGAAGGACCCGAAGATATGGTATATACCTTGTGATATTCGCCAGCCGGCAACTACCAAGGAAAAAGAGAGCGGTGGGCCATCCATCCCTGCCCTCTCCACCTCACCGGCCACTGCTCCCCAGTGCTCAACAGGCCTGAGAATGTGGGCAGGGTTTCTGCTCGGAGAACCCATCACACCTCAGGGTTCTCTACAACAGCATCGGTGGTCTAGACACGCAAGCTTCCGCTGACCCTTCCGCCTCCGAGTACCTACCTGGACTCTGTCTCCTTCCCGAAGAGAAAGATTCCTCTGCTCGGCCACCAGCTCTACGGTAACTTCCCCCTGCAGCAGCTGGAGACTAGTATTGCCCAAGTCTTCACTCACAAAATTCTCCAGGTGTAGCCCTATGAGAGGCAAAGAGTTTATGGCCCCCACCCCACCCTGGCCCCGAGGTCACCTCTGCCCCTCGGCTCCGGCCGGCGTCTCACCCAGCCTGCCCTCTCCCCACAAAAGCACAAACTCCCACTGCCCAGGGGAGGCAGAACTGCCCCCGCTTTTCCATACCAGGGAAGTCAGCAATGAAGACCACCTCAGTGTGGTTGTCCAGGCTGTTCTCAATCTCCTGAAACTTCTCCCTCCAGGGAGACAAATCCAGCAACAAGGGCTGTAGCCAGGGCGTCGGACGGAAGGGAGACCAAGCAGCCTGCACAATGTCCACGCGAGGGTCAAAGAGCCTTTGGGCAGAAAAGTTCCAGTAACGTTCCAGAAGTAGGCCTCGTTCTGAAGGCCGCCCTCCCACCCACAAGCCCTGCCTCCTGGCCCTGGATGGTTCAGGGAGGTCAAGGGCCTGGCCAGGAGCTAGCAGCACCTCTTGTACCCTTGGGGAAACGTGGTTCCTCCCTAGGTTGCAGTGCCCCCTGGAGGTGACACTGGGACAGAGAGCAAGGTGAGAAGACAAAGGTGAGCCCAGAGTCCTGGCCTTTTCCTCCCACCCCTCGCTATCTGCTTGCTGGTAGCTGCCCTGTGCACCTCTGCTGGAAGCGGTCGTTGATAGAGACCCAGATGTCGAAGTAGATCTGGGGGTCAGAGACGTTGTAGCTGGGCAGCAGGCGATGTAGACACGTTGCGTATTGTTTCAGCATGTCTGCATGGTCCTTCCAGCGGCGACTCTGTGTGAACACCTGCCCCCAACCCCCACATCAATCCAGCATGTGCTAATACCACAGGAAGAGGAGCTCAAGCTGCCCACCTGGCCGAGGGCTACCACAAACAGAAGGGAACCTTAAAGCTGAGAAAGGGTCTCGGGGGTCCTCTCATGGACCCTGAAATAGGAATGCCCGGCTTAATGTGCCCAGCCCTGCCAGGTTCCAACTCTGCCTCACAAAGCTGCCCCTGCCATTTCTGGACGACTAGTCATTGGGGAAGCCTCTCTCATATTCTGGGTCATGGGGACCTCCCCATAATTCCCATCTCTGGATTCTACTTGTGAAGGGGGCACCCTTGCGAGTAAAGAAGATTAAGCCTAATTCCTTCTTCCACATGAAGGCCTTAAAGTAGGTGAAAACAGTAATTGTATCCCCCCCTAAATCCTATCCTTTACAGGCTAAACACCTGCAGTCATCCTGTGCCATGATTTCATGTTCCCTCATCCTCCTTGGTCCTCTCTTCTGGGTATGCTCCATGCATTCAACAGCCCTCCTGAAAGGTGGCATTCAGGTCGCCATCCCTCAGGGAAGGAGTGAACCAGCAGAGTACACTGGATGGATATATCCCTGGAAATAATCTGGGCATCAGATGGAGAGGACTGAAGCCTCTCCCTCCCTCTCTCTTTCTCCATCACTCTCTCACCCTTCCTCTTTCTCTCCCTCCCTCTCTTTTTCTCCCTCCCTTCCTCTTTCTTTTTCTCTCTCCCTCCCTTCCTCTCTCTCTCCTTCTCTTCTTTCCTTTCTCCCTCCTCTCCCTTCCTTCCTGTTTCTCTCTCCCTCCTTCTCTCTCTCCCTTCCTTCCTGTTTCTCTCTCCCTCCTTCTCTCCTTTCCTTTCTCTCCCTCCCTTCCTGTTTCTCTCTCCCTCCTTCTCTCCTTTCCTTTCTTTCTCTCCCTCCCTCTCCCTTCCTTTCTCCCTCCTTCTCTCTCTCCCTTCCTTCCTGTTTCTCTCTCCCTCCTTTCTCTCCTTTCCTTTCTTTCTCTCCCTCCCTCTCCCTTCCTTTCTCTCTCCCTCCTTCTCTCTCCCTTCCTTCCTGTTTCTCTCTCCCTCCCTCTGTGTCTGTCTCTCTCCACATACCCAACACGTGTATGTTTCTATATAGGTACATATATGCATGTGTAGACAGACACAGACAGCTTCTCTGACCCCTTATTGGCTCATTCCAAGCTCTGGATTCACCAAAGCTCATTGGCAGGTCCTTCCAATCATCTGCTTTCCAGCCTCACCTCCATGCTCCATCCACCATGCCCTAACCGTGGACAAATGAACTGAACAGATTTTTTGTTAATTTAAGGGTAAAGTTTCAAATAAGTTTCTCTGGGGGTGGGCTGAGAAGTTCACAGAAGTGGTCAGAGGGTTCAGGGCTGTCTCTCACCCCAGGATTGAGGTAGCCCAACTCCCCGGTGTGGCCATCCCGGTAGGTGATCTTGACATGCTGGTGGGAGCGGGAGTGCACCATCATGTCCCAGGAGTAGCCGTAGAGCCCATTGGTCCAGTTGTTATAGCCCTGGGAAGGGGTGACAGGGAAATCACTTCTGGAGTGGGAAGTCTGTGACATTAACCCAGTTTGAGATGAAGGAGATGCCGGACAAGCCCAATGGCCCCAGCAGCTGCAGCCCCTGATTCTTCTTGCCCTGGCACCAGCCCACTTTCACCTTCCACGCCCACCTCTGCCCTCTACCTGGGTAATAAAGTGGGAATAGGGCAGGAAGAGCTGTTCCAGAAGATAGAGCACTGTGAAGACAGCTCCCAGCCGATGCCGCAGCCGGGTCCGGTGGCCGCCTTTGGCCCGGCTCCTCTTATACACACAGGACAGACTGGGCTGAGCGTCCGCTGTGGCTGGCAGCAGGCCTCGAAGCCCCTGAGGAAGGCAGGAAAGCAGCCTGCGGGGCCAGTCAGGGGAGCAGAAAAGGGGGCTGCTGGCTAACATGACAAAGGGGAACATGCCTGGCGGGATAAAGAAAGGTGTTCAGTCAGGAGCCACCTCCCCGCCATGCCCAGTCCCTCCCCACAGAGCCCCCCAGGAGACCCTCGAGTCCTCTCTGGCCCTGCTTGTGGCACAGCCCTTCCACCCCCAAAAAGGGTGTCTGTGCCCTCCGACCCTTCCGTGATTTCCTTCCAACCCAAGCACTAACCAATGCTGAAGAGCTGGGAATTCATACAGTGGAAATAGGAGACAAAGAGGAGGCCAATGGCTCTTGAAGCGTCAAAAAACAGCAGGAAGCCCGCTGAGAGGTCCAGCAGCAGCCCACACCAGTGCACCACGAGCAGGCTGGTCATATCCTCCGAGAGCACCAGCCTATCAACACAGAGGACGGGCTCTAGGCCCCTGAGGGCACAAGGCTTTCTGCCCTCTATTTCCTTCTAGGGAACAACGGCAAAACGTCAAGTTCCTAGTGACGCAGAGGGAGCAGGAAAGAACACTGCGGGCCCTCCCGCTTGCCCAGACAGCCTCAGGTGCCCAACTGCCCTATGATGGGCCGCAAACTTCTCTCAGAACGGCGTCGGGTGAACCGAATGGAGCGTGTTCTGGAGGCTGGGATGGAAAAGGAAAAAAGTCCACAGAACAGAACTAGGGGCTAAGCCACTGATAGAAAGAACAGGATGAGGGAGGAAAAAATGAACTTGATAAACAAGGAGCCAGGAGAAGAACAGGAAACAACTGGCCATGCCTCCCCCTCTAGGCACTGATGGGGCTCCCTGCCATGGCTGGGGCCTGATCCCCTGGAGGGACAGCGATACGAGGCGCTTGTTGGGCACTGCCCTGCTCACATTCTGCGCTGTCTCTTCTTCCATCTCTCTCTCCTTCCTCCCTCCCCCTTCTGTCCCTCTTCCTCTCCCTCCCTCCCCTCTCTTCCTCCCTCCCTCTCCTCTCCTATCTCAGGCCTGCCGGTAGTGGTCACAGCCACATCTGGCGGGCCCTGCTGGTGACCCCCAGGGATAAAGACTGCTGATTCTTGCCTTAGCGCGATTTCAATATCACAAAGAGGAGGAAGAGGAGACGAGAAAAACAGAAGCCAACATGTCGGGAAACAGACGGGAAGCCAAACAAAATCCACCCGTCCCTTCCTCCACGTCCCTGACCCCTGGCTCCCAGCTGCCCTCTTACTTGAAGGGGTTGAAGAGCCAGTGGCGGGACAGGGAGCCCATGGAATAGCCTCCGACCCAGTCTGCATCCAGCTTTTTCACTCCCGCAATGAAATACACAATGAATATCTGCACACACAAAACCGGAGACCAACGCACAAATGAGGACCACAGCTCCGTGCTTGCTAGTCAGGGGTTCAAAGTTCTCGGTCTCGAAGAGGATAGCTTGTTCTTCTAGACACACAAAGCAGTCCCTTGTCCATAAGGAGGAACAGACATTTCAGAGGGAGATGAGTGGTCTGACCAACCTATATTGGATCTACCTCTCTGTAGAGGGGGAAAGAAAGTCTCCTCGTTGGCCTCCAAGCCTCTCCTTTCTCCTGTCCCCAGTTTATCTTCCAGAGGGCTGCCAGATACTGCCAAAGCCTACATGCCGTACAGCCTGGCATCTCTTGCTCACGAAGCTTGGCGGCTCCCTACTGCCCTACGACAAAGTGCTGATTCCCCTTCGTGGCTCTTCCAGCCCACCCCAATCAGGTCCCCTCTCTCTTTCCAGGCTCCTGCACATTCCTCCTCCCCATTCTAGCATCCAGCCCAACGTGCCTGCTGGCTGCTCCCTGTAAAGGGCATTCCACCCACCCCTGCTCCCTGAGTACAGAGCCGTCATTGCCTCTTCACCTCTACCTGCAGACTGAACTCCAGAGGTCACCTCCTGCAGGAAAGAGGTGCTGATCCCCTGGTGACCTGTGATCTCTGCCTAAAACGTCCATTGGACATTTCTGAGCCACTTTTCTGCATACATACACTCTAGTGGAATGTGGCTACTTGGGGGAAGGGTCTGTTTTGTTTTATTTTTGCAACTATCCATCAATCAACAAGGACTGAAGTGCCTACTGTGTGCCAGGCCCTACGAGAGGCTGGAGACACAAGCACAAAAAAATAAATAAAAGCATCCCTGCTTGTTAGAAGCTTACACTCAGTGTAAACGCTGGCATGAAACTTAGTTTTTCTGATGTTAAGATCCTGGCACCTGGTCCCCTCCCTTCCGGCAAATGGAGGAGGCACGGAGGCCGTGTCGGATTTCATATTCTTGGGCAGATGGTGACTGCAGCCATGACATTAGAAAACGCTCGCTCCTTGGAAGGAGAGCTAGAGCACGCCTGGATAGCGTGCCAAGAAGCAGACACCTTGCCGACAAAGGTCCATCGGCTCAAAGCGGTGGCTTTCCCGCTATCGGTGTATGGCTGTGAGAGCCCGACGACAGAAAGCGAGCCCTGGAGGAGATGGACTTCAGGCTGCGGGCAGAGGCGAAGAGGGAGCGCTCTGTACTCGAGGCAGGGGGGGATGGAGTGTCCTTTACAGGGAACAGCAGGCTGGCAAGTTGGGCTGGATGGTGGAATAAGAAAGAGGAACGTGCAGAAGTCCGGAAAGAAAGGCTGGACCTGATTGGGATGGGCTGGAAGCGCCATGAAGGGGAATCAGCACTTGGTCGCAGAGCAGTAGGGAGCCGCCAAGCTTCGTGAGCAAAAGGGATGCCGGGCTGTCGGCGGACGTTAGGGGTATCCGTCGGGCAGCCCTACGGAAGGCAGACGGAGGAGAGGAGAGACGAGAGGGCGGTGCTCAAGATTCTCTAGAGTCCCTCGGCCAGCAGAGATCAAATCAGTGAATACTTAAACTAATTCAGGGTTTGGAGGGTCAAATCCTGCAGCTGAAGCTTAAATGCTTTAGGCCCATAATGAATGAGCAGATGGGGCTCAATGGCAAAGCCCACGATGCTAGGAAGGACTGAAGGCGAAAGGAGAAGGGGCAGCAGAGGATGAGAGGCGCGGATGGGGCCCTGGGAACACCCAACTTGGACAGGACATAGTGGTGGGCGATGGCGTCACCAACATGACAACAAGAAGTGAATAAATACAAACACGCTGTATTTATCTCCTCGACATACACAAAGATGCCTCCATACATTCACCTCTAGTTAGGGATGCATGTGGCTGTGCAGTTTGGCAGGGAAGCAAGGGAACAGAAGGTACGGAAAAAGCCTCAGGCAGACAGGGAGATGAGAGCTGGGACTTCAAGGAAGTCTACAGAGCAGAGAGAGGAGAAGGAATTCCAGGCATTCCAGAATGAAAAGCCAGTCTGACATTACAAAAGCAGGGAGGCTAGAAATGACACACGAGGCCCAGAGAGAAGTCAATGTGGCCCAGTGAATAGACAACAAGGCCTGGAGACAGGAGGTCCTGGGTTCAAATGTGGCCTAAGATACATCCTAACAGTGTGACCCTGGCCAAATCCCTTAAACCAATTGCCTAGCCCTTATTGCTCTTCTGCCTGAGTAAAATCAGGACATTATATTGATTCTGAGAGGCTGGAGCCAGACCCCGAGGGCTTTTAAAGCTAAATGGGACCTTTCTTTTATCCCAGGAGCCCTAAGAAGGCACTGGAAGTGACATCCACCACAGGCAGCAGGGCATACGACGGCGAGAGCAGTGAGAGCCAGGAGGCTGCACTAATAAGGAAGGGCTCGGTTAAGAGCAAGGGGCCAGATGCAAGAGGCGTCACGAAGGTGGGAAGAACATGATTTGGGAACTA
The DNA here is from genome assembly GCF_027887165.1 of Monodelphis domestica. Classification (NCBI taxonomy): domain Eukaryota; kingdom Metazoa; phylum Chordata; class Mammalia; order Didelphimorphia; family Didelphidae; genus Monodelphis; species Monodelphis domestica. The sequence continues at coordinate 725,414,097 of NC_077227.1, read as the reverse complement.
TTGGATGGGGGGGAAAGAAAGGAGGGAGTCCAGGAGAATGCTGAGGCTACAAAGCTGGGATGCCAGAAGGATGGTGAAGACAGGGACGTTTGGAAGAGGGGAGGTTAGGAAGAAATAGGATGAGTTCTATTTTAGACTTAGTTTATAGAGTTGAAGATGTCTCTGAAACAGACAAGTCTAAAGTATCCAAAAGTCAACTGGCGCCTCGAGGATGGAGCTCGGAAACCCCATGGGAGTGATGGGGTTAGCCAGAGAGTCTGGAGGGAGAAGAGGGTCCTGAACAGAACCTTTGTACCCCTGGGCACAGAAAGGGGATTGTTTGCTGAGACAAAATGAAATCCAGGGCCATGAAATGAGCTGGGGACAGAGAGGGAGCAAGAGGGGCAGCCATGTTGACCCCAATGAGTCCGCCATGCTTAGTGCATTCCCTTTACCTGTCCACGCAGGACCGTGTAGTTCCAAAGTGGCACGTGGGCATTTCTCTTGGAGGCATTTCTTAGGCCATCCAGGGACCTGTGCTCAGAGAAGAAATAAAGGCTAAGGGACAAGTTTTTGTCTAGTTCTATATTTTGGATCTGATTCTTTCCCTCTCTCTCCCCCCTGCTTATTCTAAGCATGGCCCATTTCCAAAGGCCGTGTGGTCCCACCCAGTACATCAACCTCTTTTCAAGTATCCTTGACAAATGGTCACCTGGCCTCTTCTTGAGGATTTCTAAGGACAGGAAGCTCACTAGCTAACGGAATAGCAGTAGGTAGACATTCTTGGGTTGAGCTGAAATCTGCTACTTCTGCACTCTAGAGCAGCCCTTGAGATCAATGGAGAGGAATCACATCTACCCTTGGTCTTCTCTTCAGGAGGGCTTCAACAAGTGACCAGACCCATGTCTCTGCAGAGCCCAAAGGATAACTGGGAGAGCCTCACTCTCTATTGGCCCTCTCCATTTCTAGGGAACATCACATATTTTCAGAATCCATTCAAACTGCAGCTTGGATTTTCAAGGCCTTTTTGAAAAACTGCTGGAAATGTGCTTCAGATGTCTAAGCCGCTTGTGACAGTCCTTCCCCCACCCACCCTCCCCAGCGTATCCCGTTCCATCCACCCCCAGGACCACCTCATACCAGTAGCGGTTGGCATCCATGAACGACAGCTGGAAAGCCAACAGTCCATAAAGATAGGAATGGTTGTTCCATGAGGTCTTGTCCAGCAGAAACACATACCAGTAGGGTAGCAGGAACAAAAGGCAGCTCAGGCGGTACCACAGCCCCAGCATCATGCCCAGTGCCCCTGGGATTAAGTTGTGGGGAGGGGGATGTTGGGGAAGAGTCTTGGTGTCAGAAGGCCACAGCTCTACTGCTCCCAACATCGACCCCAAGGATTGGCAGTGCCTGAAGTTACTGCCCATCAAGGTGAGCACTCCAGAGGCCCAGTCATTCCCCAGCATGCTTCCTGGGTCCTAGCTCTCCCCAGGCATTGACTGCTGCTCTTCATCCCTCAGTTCTCACCCAAAAACATGACGGTGTAGACAAGGTACATCCAGTCAAGTGGCAGTGGGTGCAGGGCATCTATCAAGGGGAAACGGCACACCTCGAGTCCATCCAGGTATCTGTGGTCCAAGAAGCTAAGACCTCGCTCCTGGGGAATGTCCAGTACCATTAGCAGCCCTAGAAAGGTGGTGTTCAGTTGGGTCAATAGTTGTTAACATTATGTGATTTTTCACTTGTTTATTACGATTTTGGCTCTGGAGGTTTGATTTTATATGATCATTCTCTTACAAAAATAAACAATGTGGAAATAAAAAATAAATTTAAAAAATTTTTTTAAATTGCTAACATTTATATAGTGCCTACTATATGTCAGGCACTTTACAATTATGATCTCATTTGAACCACCCAACAATGCTGGAGGGTAAGATGAGCTTAAAGTTAAGAAGACTGTGACAGAGGTTAAGTGACTTGCCCAAGATCACACAGCTAGTACATTTCTGAGGTTGGATCTAAACTCAAGTCTTCTTGACTCCAGGCCCTGCACTATGCCCAGGGTTGGTCCCTGGAGCCAAGGACACAGGACTGGGACAAGCTATCCTTGTGTTTTCACAAGGGGGGCAAACCATGGCTGAATGCATTTAGAAAATATTCCTAGTCTAAACAAATGATAGTATAGGAAAGTAATGGAATGTTACTGTGCTATTAAGAGATGAGAAAAAGGATGGACAAAGGTAGATTTATAGGAACCAATGCAGAGTAACATGAGCAGAACTAGGAAAACAATATATACAATAACATCATTAAGAAAAACAACTCTTTGGGCTCCATAGAGAGCCAGGAAGTCCTGAATTCAAATGTGCCCACAGACACTCCCTAGTGTAACCTTGGACAAGTCATTTAACCCCAACTGATAAGCCCTTATCATTTTTCTGCTCTGGAACTGATAGACAATATTGATTCTAAGACAGAAAGCTAGGGCTTAAAAAAAAAAAAGAAAGACAGCTCTGAAAGACTCAAGAGCTCTGATCATTGCAAAGATCAAATTCAATTCCAATGGACGTACAATGAAGCATGCTATCTGCCCCTGTGGACTGAAGATTCATTTTCTGACATCACAAATGTGGGAATTTATTTTGCTTAAATACACATATTTGTTACAAGGTTTTAATTTTTTTTTTTTAGTGGGGGAGATGGAAGGAAGGAGAAGGCTTATGGAGCTAGAGTTAAGGTGGCCAAAAAAGAAACAAAAGGAAAAAGACAGAAAGGAAGGAGGGAAAGTAAGGGAAGACAGAGAGGAGGAGATGAGAATGGGACAGAAGAGAGGGTCATTGAAGCCCTTTTTTAAATGTGCCAAAGAGAACAGGGGGAAGGGCAAAAAGAATCACAGACAAGCAGAAAAGTTTTCAGAGTTATATGATAAATTTATTGTATATTTAGAAAGAAAAAACAACTGTACGTAAGAGAGATTTGGGATCACACAAAATTATCTTTTTCTGTTCTACTCTGTATATGGAAAAGCTCATGTTATTTGGTATTTGTAAATGTACGGAATTTTTTTTTTAATGTACCCCGTATGAAAGGAATCTTCCCTGCTTATCTGGGTGGGGAGCAGAGTCCCCCAAAGTCCACAAAATCTCTGCTAAGTAATCATCTACCTACCCAAATACTAAGCTAGCTTGGAGAGTGGCTCTTCCCATTCAATACTCCCACCGCTCGCTTCCAATGAGGTCAAAGTCCTCCTGGTCACACAGAGCCACTAAGGTCCACTCGTGCCCTGGGAATCTCTCTTTTACCGGTAAAGGGTGTCTGCAGAGAGGGTCAAGGCCCCTGCTCCCCTCCTCCACACTCGCATCAGAACTCACCAAAGAGGAACCGAAAGACTGCAAGGCTTGCAGGGTCAGTGGGTCGATTTAGGAGGGTCACCAGCCTCTGCCAGCTGGACACGTGAGACCACTCAAAGCCAAACAGTTTAGCCATTCGGCTGCCTGGCTTGGGCTCTGTGGTCCTTGGCCCAGCCTTGTTCTTCTGAGGATGCCCTGCAGTCACAGGGGTGACCAAGAAAAGATGGGAAGACAACCCAAAGGGCTCTTTTCAGAGGGAGAGAACCATAGACTCCTTCCAGGCCAGGAGTCTCCCCTCCAACTATGGATACCTCTCACTCAAAGGGAGGCTCCCCACTTTAAAATACTAGTCTTTCCTACAAAGGAGGGGGCTCCCCCACAACCACTGCCCCTTCTGCCTCAGGGGTCTTTCCCTCAAACTATGGGTCACTTCCAGGGGGGAGGGGGCTCCCCTTAAAAACCTGTCCTCTTTCACTGGGGCAGAGCTTTCCCTTCAAACCACTGGCCAAGTAGATGAGGCCTCCCCCCACCCTCCTTAACTGGTGGCCCCTCTTCTTCTGGACCATTCTCAACCAATGAGACTCCTTCTGAGCTTTCCCTAACCAACAGCCCCTCTTCTGAATGGTCGGTCCAACCATTGGCCCTCTCCCTCCTGGGGGCTCCCTGAAACCATTGCCCCCTCCTCCTGCAGCTTCTCCAAACTACTGCACCCCTCCCTCCTGGGACTCCCCTTAACCAATAGCCCTTGCCCGGGGGTTCCCCCAAGCTACTGCACCCCTCCTCATGGGACTCCCTTAAACCACTGGCCCCCTCAAATCACTGCCCCTCCTCCTGGGGCTCCCCCAAACTACTACCCTCTCCTCCTGGGACTCCCCCTAACCAACAGCACCTTTTCTCCCTTAGAATCCCTCTAACCACTAACCTCCCCTCCTGGAGGCTCCCTTACACCCCTGGTCTCCTTCCTTCTAGGGTTCCTCCAACCTCTGCCCCCCCTCCTAAAGCGCTCCCCAACACTGGCCCCTCCCCTCGAACCCCACATCCCCCGGGTGGGCAGGGGGCGCCACCTCTAGAGAGCCGGGCTCGCGGTACGGACGCCGCAGCCTCCATGCTCCCCCGCTGCCGCCGCCACCGCTCTAGCCTCTGGCCTCGTCTCTCCGTCTCTCTGGTCTCTCAGGATGTGATTCTGCCGCCGCCGCCGCGGGCTGTGCCACTGCCCCCGGGGAAGAAGAGTGCGTGCATGCGCAGTAGGAGGGATGAGGCCTGGGAACAGGAGCCCCGAAACACGTCACCATTCGCCCCGCCTCCCGGGAAGCCGCAAAGCGAAAAACGCTGAGAATGTCGCAAAAGGTCCGAGGGAGCGTGCTCCACCCTTCACGTTCAGCCTCAGCTTTGTGTTTGCGCTTTACGGCTTCCAGACAACCAACCTCCTCAACTCCCCGTAACGAGGCAGAGAGAGGGGGAACCATTCAGTGAAGGTCACCCAAGAGCTTTGGGCCTTAACGCCAGGAATCTGCTTCTTTTAGTGGCCAGGAGTAGGAGAGGAGCTCAGATTAGGCGCTACTGGGTCCCTCCCCTGCTAAAGAAACTTTCATGGCTCCCTAGTGCCTGTGCCCGTGCCTGTACCTAGCACTCAGATACCTTGATTCAGAATTCAAATATAACTTTTTTTTTTCTTTACAGACTTAATCTACCCTTTCCCCCCAGCCCTGGCTAGCCAGGAGGCGCAGTCAGACCCTTCCTATCTGTATGACCCTGGGGGAGTCACTTCCCCTCTGCCTCACTTCTTCCTCTAAAATGGGAACACGCGGGAGAAGGAAATAGCCAATCACTCCAGGGTCTTTGCCAAGAAAACCCCTGGACAATGAGCCATTAACGGCCCCTCTCCCTTCCCAGTCTTGGTCTCAGAGTGAGGGGATGCCGCTCTCCAGTTTCCTCATCCCTTAAATCCCTTTGCTCCCTTGTCCCGGGGACCCATTATGGCCGGCTGAACCGAAGTTCTAGAGTCCTGCCAACAGCTGCCTCCTCTCCCTCTCGCGCTGCGGTGGCTGAATGGACCGGGAGGAAGTCCCGTTACCAAGCTGATGTCATCTTAAAACTTTATTTACATCCTTTCAATTCCCCTCCGGACAGGTCTGAGGGGCAAAGCGCTGCGGGAGCCCGAGCGCGCTCTTGGGCACGTTAGTGTTTTGGTGGCTTTCCCGCTTTCTTCCCTGAATACCTGACAGCTTCGGCCCCCAGGGAAGTGTGTCTCGGAGGATAACGAGGATATCACGGAGCCACCCGGCTAACCTCTCCGGGCGCGGGAAGAAGGCGAGGGAGGGACGCCGTTTGGATCTTATCACATCAGCCATCGCGGGTGGAAAAGTGTTACTGAGGCTCGCCGGGGAAATAAACTAACTAAATACATTTTCCCTTGGTCGTCCCCCACGTTTCTCCCAGAGCGCCAATCCTTGGAACAAAGAAGTTTTTCCAGTTTATTATCTAATCTCCACCGGACTCTCGCTTCAGCTTTAACTCCTTCCCCTGGAAAGGAAGACATCCGTCTTCCGGTGGGGAGGGTCCTAGTACTGGAGCCATTTCTTCCTCTTCCTCTTCTGGAATTCAAATCTGACCACCTATATATGTCCTGGCTGTCGGATCAAGTCACTTCGCTCTACCTCAGTTTCTACATCTGTCAAAAGAGCTAGAGAAGGCAATGGCAAACTGCTCCAGGATGTTAGCTGTGTGACCCTGGGCAAGTCACTTCACCCTCAGTTTGCCTCAGTTTCCTCATCTGTCCAGTGAGCTGGAGAAGGAAATGGTGAACCTTACTCCTAGATCTTTGCCAAGAAAACCTCAAATGGGGCCATGAAGAGCAGGACATGACTGAAACAACTGAACAACGATATTCTACTCTTCATGAAGTTTTTTCCAAAACTTTCTCTGCTCTCCTGAAGTTTCCCAAGGCATCACCTCCCCAAACTCCATCTAATCACCAAAATTGGAGCCATTTACCAGAACCGTCTAAAGCTCAATCCACTACCACTATGCCATCTCTGTCTCCAGTCTTAAATCTCTCCCTTCCTAATGGTGCCCACGAACATTCCATGGCTCTCCCATCTCTTAAAAAAATCTCTAATCAGCATTCTATTTTCTTCTCCCACAATTGGCCAAAAAAGCCACCAACTCATTTGTCCCTACTTCCTCTCTCAACTTCTCCTAAATCCTCTGCAATCTGGCTCCTAACATCATTCCTCCACTAAAACTGCTTGCTCCATAGTTACCGAGAATCACTGATTTGCCAAATCCAATGGCCAGTTCTCGGTCCTCAACAGTAAATCCCCTCACCTCTTAGATTGTGGCTTTTCATAGCTCTGCCCTCCTGGTTCTCCCCCACCAGGCTGCTCCTTCTTGGTCTCCTTGGCTGGATCTTTATCCATGTCATGCCTATTAACCATAGGCATGCTCTGAGTTGGCCCCTCTTCTCATTTCTCTCTACAATAAGGCCCCATATCCAAGAGGTATATGTTCTAAGACATTGGTGGATGACAGAAATCTCACAAACCTCATACAGACAATCCTTGCTTTAATTTTTTTTTTTTAAGACCTTACCTGAATCAATACTGTGTATTGGCTCCAAGGCAGAAGAGTGGTCAGGGCTAGGCAATGGGGGTCAAATGACTTGCCCAGGATCACACAGCTGGGAAGTGTCTGAGGCCAGATTTGAACCCAGGATCTCCGGTCTCCAGGCCTGGCTCTCAATCCACTGAGCTACCCAGCTGCCCCCTCTTGCTTTAATTTTTAACACCTGTAGTAACTTTATATTAACTCTCTCACCAGCTCCTGCTCCTCTGCTCAGTGCTCCTTAATTTCCCACCTCTACCCCACACACAACAACAAAACCCTAAAAGAAAAAGAACACTCCAAGTGAGAGCAGAACTGACATGGAAGGAGATTGTCCTGTTCCACCCTTCATATTTGCCTTCCATCTATATGACCTCCTGACCCTGGCTTCCCCATGTCCTTGAACCCTGTGCTGGTCCCCTCCCTCATCAAGTGGCAGCCCCTTCTTTCCTCCCTCTGGCCCCTGGAATTCAAGGTTAATCTCTGGTAACTGAAGCAAAACCCAGATAAGAAAAGTCTACAGTGTACACACTCTCTCCCTGTCTCTCTCTCTCTCCCTCCCTTTCTCTCTCTGTCTCTCTCTCGCCACCTCTCCCTCTCTCTGTCTTTATCTCCCTTCGTCTCTCTCTCTCTTTGTTTCTCTCCCCCTCCTCCTCCCTCTCTCTGTCTCTCTCTCTCTTTGTTTCTCTCCCCTTCTTCCTCCCTCTCTGTCTCTCTCTTTGTTTCTCTCCCCCTCCTCCTCCCTCTCTGTCTCTCTCTCTCTCTGTCTCTCTCTTCCCCTCCCTCTCTCTGTCTCTCTCTCTTTGTTTCTCTCCCCCTCCTCCTCCCTCTCTCTGTCTCTCTCTGTCTCTCTCTCTGTGTCTCTCTCTCCCCCTCCCTCTCCTTCCCTCTCTCTGTCTCTGTCTCTCTCTTTGTTTCTCTCCCCCTCCTCCTCCTCCCTCTCTGTCTCTCTCTCTCTCTTTGTTTCTCTCCCCACCTTCCTCCCTCTCTCTCTGTCTCTGTCTCTCTCCCTCCCTTTCTCTCTCTGTCTCTCTCCCCACCTCTCCCTCTCTCTGTCTTTATCTCCCTTCCACCCTCTCTCTGTCTCTCTCTCTTTGTTTCTCTCCCCCTCCTTCTCTCTCTCTCTGTCTCTCTCTCCCTCCCTCTCCCTCCCTCTCTCTGTCTCTCTCTCTTTGTTTCTCTCCCCCTCCTCCTCCCTCTCTCTGCCTCTCTCTCTTTGTTTCTCTCCCCACCTTCCTCCCTCTCTCTGTCTCTGTCTCTCTTCCCACCTCACCCTCTCTCTGTCTTTATCTCCCTTCCACCCTCTCTCTGTCTCTCTCTCTTTGTTTCTCTCTCTCTCTCTGTCTCTCTCTCCCTCCCTCTCCCTCCCTCTCTCTGTCTCTCTCTCTTTGTTTCTCTCCCCTTCTTCCTCCCTCTCTGTCTCTCTCTTTGTTTCTCTCCCCCTCCTCCTCCCTCTCTGTCTCTCCCCTCTCTCTGTCTCTCTTTGTTTCTCTCCCCCTCCTCCTCCCTCTCTCTGTCTCTCTCTGTCTCTCTCTCTCTGTCTCTCTCTTCCCCTCCCTCTCCTTCCCTCTCTCTGTCTCTGTCTCTCTCTTTGTTTCTCTCCCCCTCCTCCTCCTCCCTCTCTGTCTCTCTCTCTCTTTGTTTCTCTCCCCACCTTCCTCCCTCTCTCTCTGTCTCTGTCTCTCTCCCTCCCTTTCTCTCTCTGTCTCTCTCCCCACCTCTCCATCTCTCTGTCTTTATCTCCCTTCCACCCTCTCTCTGTCTCTCTGTCTTTGTTTCTCTCCCCCTCCTTCTCTCTCTCTCTCTGTCTCTCTCTCCCTCCCTCTCCCTCCCTCTCTCTGTCTCTCTCTTTGTTTCTCTCCCCCTCCTCCTCCTCCCTCTCTGTCTCTCTCTCTCTTTGTTTCTCTCCCCACCTTCCTCCCTCTCTCTCTGTCTCTGTCTCTCTCCCTCCCTTTCTCTCTCTGTCTCTCTCCCCACCTCTCCCTCTCTCTGTCTTTATCTCCCTTCCACCCTCTCTCTGTCTCTCTCTCTTTGTTTCTCTCCCCCTCCTTCTCTCTCTCTCTCTGTCTCTCTCTTCCTCCCTCTCCCTCCCTCTCTCTGTCTCTCTCTTTGTTTCTCTCCCCCTCCTCCTCCCTCTCTCTGCCTCTCTCTCTTTGTTTCTCTCCCCTCCTTCCTCCCTCTCTCTCTGTCTCTGTCTCTCCCTCTCTCTCCCCCCCTCCTTCTCCCTCCCTCTCTCTCTCTCTCTCTCTCTCTCTCTGTTTCTCTCCCCTCCTTCCTCCCTCTCTGTCTCTGTCTCTCCCTCTCCTCCCTTCCTCTCTCCTGCTTTCATTTCCCTCCCCCCACACCCCTTCTCTCTTTTTTTGAGGAACTCATCAGCTTTCACAGGTTCAAGGATCATCTCTATACAAATGATTCCAAGATCAGGGCAGTTTGGGCATCTAATAAGTGTTTACTATGTGCCAGGCACAACTTGGCACTGGGCATACAAATAAACACAAATAAGCCAAACCCTGCCCTGAAGAAGCTTATATTCTGATGAGGGAAACAACAGTAGGGGAAAGTAGGGGAATGGGCACAGTTTGGAGCTGATGACTGGGAAGAAGGTTGGTTGGTTTTTTAACCCTTATCTTCTTAGAATCAAGACTGAGTATTGGTTCCAAGGAGGAAGATCAGGAAGGGCCAGGCAATGGGAGTTAAATGACTAGCCCAGGCTCACACAGTTAGGATATCTGAGGTCAAATTTGAACCCAGAACCTTCTGTTTCTAGGCCTGGCTCTCATTCCACTGAGCTACCTACCTGTGCCCTTTCCCCACTGTCCAGATGAGGAAAATGAGATTAGATGCTTACCCATAGTCTCAGACCTAATAAGTGTCTAAAGTAAGGTTTGAATTCAGGTCTTCCTTACTTCAAGTTCAGCAGTCCATCTGCTAACCTACCTAGCTTCCTAGAATGTAAGTACTATTATGACCCTCATTTTACAGATGAGGAAACGGAGGCAGACCTAGGTTAAGGGACTTGTCCAGAGTCACCAAGCTCAGAAGTACCTAATGTGGGATTTGAACTTGAGTCTCCCTGATTCCAAGTCCAGCAGTCTATTCAGTGTATCCTGCCCCATCCCAGCTGCTTACAAAGTCACAAAGGCAGTTAGATCTAGTGCAAGGGGAAAATCCTGGATTTAGTCAGAGAAGCTGGTCTCATATCCCAGCTCTGCCACTCACTAGGACCCATTTCAGTCCAGCAAGCATTCCCCGAGTGCTTAAAGTTTGCAGAGTCCTGGAGATACAAAGACATTAAAAAAGAAAAGTCCCTCTTCCCCTTTCTCAGAAGCCTGAATTCCACTTAGGGGATGCGTGAGGAAGAAGAGAACTCTGAAGCCTGAGGGCCAACAGCTTGTCTCTGAATGTAACCCTGGGAAACCCCTGGTTTGTGGCCCAAAAAGTGACCCACACAAATGAAGTGTCAGGCATCAGCTGAGGGCTGGAGCAAAGGCTCCAGTAAGTTTATTGTGCTGTGCTGGGGCATGTTCTAACCTGTTTGAGAGCCAATTGTTAAATTTTCAGTGTGACATTTATGCTGGAAATAGGCAAAACTCCAAATTGGGGCTTAATTTGTTGTTTTATTGATTGTCTAGATTTAAGAAAGTGATGGAGAAAATAATTGTGAGTTTTGAGTGCACATGAATAACCTATATCAAATTATTTCTCATCTCAGAGAAAGGGGAGGGAAGGAAACAAATTTGGAATTCAAAATTTTATTTTTAAATTTTAATTTTTATTGTCATGCATAACCACTTCCATATTGCTCGTTGTTGTAAGAGCACACTCATACATCACCCAAACCCCAAAATAAAACCATAAATACACTAATGTGAAAGACAACTCTAACAGGAACTCAAAATTTTAGGAAATAAATGTTAGAAATTGTTTTATATGTAATTGGAAAAAAATATAAAACAACAAGAACAACTTTTTTTTTAAGTATGTTAGAATTTTTCTTTTCAGAAAGCTGATAGTTAAACATTTACCAACATACTCCTACATGTAATGAATAGTCCAGTCAAGTCAATAAGCATCAATGATTAAGCACCTTCGGTGTACCAGACACTGTGCTCGAAATACAAAGAAAGATAAAAACACAGATCCTGCCTTTAAGGAGCTTCCCTTCTAATTGGGGAGACAACAACCAAACTCCATATAGAACAGTGTGTTTGAATAGAGATTACTTGGGGGAGAGTCAAGTGTAATTTGAAAGGTAGTGTGAAGATGGGATTGACTCTCCCTTGGCCTACTTTTAAATTTAATCAACCCAAAGTGTAGACATCCCTACTTAACACTATGTAGGGAAGGTTCACAAACCACTGGATAAAGTGGTGATAACTCAGAAAGGACTGATTACCCCCTGAGCAGTGATAAGCAAATATAAAGACTGCAATTGGTACCTGTAAAGTGGAGGAAGGGACAGGAAGTGACATAAAAAAGGACTATAAAAGGTGATGAACTTCCTGTCCAAGAGGTCTTCTTCCTGAATGTTCAGGCTGGAGGGTCTTAGACTGGGACTTCGACTTGGAGCTATGACTTGGACCTGGGACTCTGGATCTTGAACTGCTTCTGGTAAGACTGCTCCTGGGTCTTCTCCCTTTGGAGCTTCAGCTTGGGTGAGTGAAAAGTTGACCCTCCTTTCCTGGCTTCTGGAGAGGCCTCCCCTTCTTGGAGGAGGCCATGTGGGTTGAACCCTTGTTTAATTCACCACCAAGTCCTCTGGCCGAAGGGCTAATGAGCCCTGCCTGGGTTGACCTGGGGAATGGAGCAACATTGGGGTGATAGGCTAGACATTTTTTCTACCCTCTTTTACATTCCTCTACTTTCACTTTTTCCACCTCTTTGTAAATACATTATTATCTTAAAATTCTCATTTATTTAGTCCAACCATAAAATTTAATTCCTTACAGTAAGAAGGAGCCAGATAATAAAGAATCTATGGCTCAATAACTTTTAAGGAAAAAATAGGCTCCCTTGCATGGAAGAAGAGATTAAGCTACTGCTCCTATTACATTCCATCCCTTGGTGGTAAGGTACTAAAATCTCCTAGAAAGATAGCATCCAACTTAAACAGAAAAGGGAGCTACGCATCAGTTCATAAGGATCCCTCCTGGCTTCATGTTGACTTTGCTCTAAATCCTAATAATCCCCACGTTTTAGTGTATTTTTAATTGTGCTTTTGCCAGATGTCCCCTCCAGCTTCTCTCCTTGTGCTAGGGCAAGACAACCACCACTACTAGCCTTAGATACCCTGCAAGGTTGTAGGCCTTAGTTCCTGCCAGATCCTGCCTCATGTGGGCATGTTTGGCTCTGTCTCCCCTTACCCCACTTAGCAAACCTCACTGGAGGCCTGCCTCACCTCTAATTGAGCTCTGTTTCTGGGGCCTGACTCTGCCTTCCTGGGCTAGGAGGGTAGGATGGGCTGGGGGACCCTGTAGGCCCGTGCATTGGCTCTATTTCCCATAAGCTGTGTCTGCTGTCATTGGGGAAGTAGTCCTGAGGTTTCTGCTCTGAGCTCTTCAAGGGCCCTTTCCCAGAGGGAGCAGCCATTAGCCTTCACAGCTCTGAGTTCAGGAGGGAAAGTGGAAGCTTTTTAAATGGGCTCCATTCCCCTGAGGCCCTCAGCTAATAAAAAGGGGTGCGATTGGTACTTTTTTTCTTATGACCAATTTCAGAAAAGTCTCTGGGGGCCTGGGAAGAATTTAGCGTTGTTTTTTCAAATGTCTTCTCCAGCGGCTTACATGGGAGAACCGTAGCGAAATCCTTGTGGCCAAATGGTGGTTGGTCTCTCGTATGACAGATCACCCCAAAAGCAAAATAAAAAAACAAAACCCCTGAGCTGCCGGGTTGGCGTTTTTGTTTTGTTTTCCAGCACAGCCATTCAACCATCTTAAAATTGGGGGGATTTGCCTTGGTTTACATTCTCTCTCCATTGGGGTCCCGCTCAGTGACTGGCTATAGCAATTGGACCAAGAGCTACTGATTCAGCTGTCTTATCATTTCCAGGAAGCCGTTCAACACCAGCCAGCCAGCCAGCCAGATCAGACTGCCTTCAGATGGAGGCCTCCTCCAGGGCCCTTAGCAGCCAAAGGCATCAGGCCTACGAAGGGGAAGGCGGAAGGAAATCTTCGGAATTTGTTCTTTTCTAATGAGGGGAACATTTCTTTTCTACCCTCCAAAGAATTTAGTCCTCCAGGCTACTTGGAGAAAAAATGGGGCTCTGAAGAAATTCCCAAGTAGGACTTGGGGAAGATTTAAACGAGCAGGCTGAAAGGCCCAAGAGTTGAAATGGTGTATATATTATATATGTTGTATATATGTTATATATTATACGTTCAGTTATATTACATTATATTGTATATTAAACATATACAGCATAGAAAATCTAATTTTAAATTACTTATTAATTAAATTAAAATATAATTATTTATATATGTTGTATATGTGTTGTATATTATATGTTCAGTTATATTACATTATGTTGTATATTAAACATATATAGCATAGAAAAATATCATTTTAAATTACTTATTAAATTAAAATATAATTATTTATATATGTTGTATATATGTTATATATTATATGTTCAGTTATATTACATTATATTGTATATTAAACATATATAGCATAGAAAAATATAATTTTAAATTACTTATTAATTAAAATAAAATATAATTATTTATATATGTTGTATATATTATCTATTATTATATTACTTTATATTATATATTAAGCATATCACATAATATATAAAATGCAAATTATGTAATAAACAAAATGCAAATATATACAATATATATAAATAATTATGTTTAAATCTAATTAATATGCTGTACATATTATCTATTTATCTATGTTATATTACTTTATATTGTATATTAAGCATAGTATATACTACATAAAATACAAATTATGTAATATATAAAATATATAAATAATTATATTTAAATGTAATTAATATGGTGTATACATTATTTATTTATCTATCGTTATATTACCTTAGATTGTATTAAGCATATTATGTAATATATAAAATATAAATTAAATTACTTACTAATTAAATTTAAACATTATTTATATATGTTGTATATATTATCTATTTATCTATTGTTATATTACTTTATATTGTATATTAAGCATATTATATAATATATAAAATACAAATTATGTAATATATAAAATATATAAACAATCATGTTTAAATTTAATTAATATGTTGTATGTTATCTATTGTCATATTACCTTAGATTGTAGTAAGCATATTATATAATATATAAAGTACAAATTAAATTACTTATTAACTAAATTTAAGCATTATTTATATGTTGTATATATCATCTATTCTCTATTGTTATATTACTTTATTTTGTATATTAAGCATATTACATAATATATAAAATACAAATTATATAATATACAAAATACAAATATATACAACATATATAAATAATTATGTTTAAATTTAATTAATACGAAGTATATGTTATCTATTATCTATTGTTATATTACTTTATTTTGTATATTAAGCATATTACATAATATATAAAATACAAATATATACAACATATATAAATAATTGTTTACATTTAATTAATATGTTGTATATGTTATCTATTCATTGTTATATTACATTATATTGTATATTACATATGTAAAATATAAACTTATATTAAATTATTAATTAAATTACAATGTAATTATTTATGTATGTTGTATATACATTATCATATTGTATATTATATACTGTACAAAATATAATCTAAGTTAAATTATTCACATTAAAATGTTACTTCTTTTTAAAATTGCTCCTTCTTCTATAGAACATTCTTTTCTAATTTTGAGTTCTGAATTCCCTCCCCTTCCTCCTTCCCCACCATCTTCTGCAAACACAAGCCATATGACATCAACTATCCGGGCGCCTCAAGGCTCGCTTTTGCTTCTGTTCTTGCTGGATGACCACAGGCAGTTTACCCGTAATGTCCCAGGAGAGGGGGTGGCAGGACAGGACAATCACTTTCTCTGCTAAGACAGGAGAGGCCGGTCTGCTTTGGTCTTGCCCTGCTTGACCAGGCTCTCCAACTTCAATGAATTCATTCTATTCCAGTCTTGCAAGACGCTGCCATTTGTTCTGGCCAGTCCCCTGGTAGTTTGTGCTGGAAAATGGAACAAAATGAGATCGTCATAGGTTGTTGAACAGGAAAGAAAGGGGGAGAGAGGAGCAAGGTGGCTCAGTGGATCGTCAGGCCTGGTGACAAGAAGGCCTGGGTTCAAATCTGACCTCAGATGCTTCCTAGCTGTGTGATCCTGACCAGTCACACAACCTCCATTCTGCCTTGGGACCAATACACAGTAAATAAAAGACTGACTTAGGGGGCAGCTGGGTAGCTCAGTGGATGGAGGGCCAGGCCTAGAGATGGGAGGTCCTGGGTTCAAATATGCCCTCAAAAACTTCTTAGCTGTGTGACCCTGGGCAAGTCACTTGACCCCCATTGCCTAGCCCGTACCTCTTTTCTGCCTTGGAGCCCATACCTGGTATTGATTCTAAGACAGAAAGTCAGGGTTTAAAAAAATGCAGCTGTCAAACTTTTATTTAAAAAAACAATTTCATGGGGGAATGGCTCAGGCATCCCTACTAAGTAATGCAAACACTTCCTCCCATTTATTGCCCTCTGCACTGTGGCTGTGCCAAGGTTAGCGAGTCTCCCAGGACGCGAGTCAGTGTCATTATTATCTGCCTTAGAACTTCTGCTTGGGGGCCCCCCAGGCTCCATGGCGGCCCGATCACGTTTGCACCGTGTTCCTGGGAGGAAGATGAGGGGCTCCTGGAGGTAGGACAGGGCCCGGATGAAGGCCCTTTGGAGACTGTCTGCCGGAGCCTTGGGATGGGGCCAAACGTCTTCTGCCTGGGCCGCCTGCCAAAGTGTCAATGGCAGGCCTTCTAGCTCACATCCCGCTCCGGTATGCCCGGCATCTCCCCCTCTGAACGAAGCCGCCCCAGGCGCAGGACATGGCCGCGCGGGGTCACACTCATTCTGAGCCAGGCAGGCGGGCAGGTTCGCCATCGCCTCCTCCTGGCTGGGTGTCATGGCAACCAACAAGAGCCCAGAAGGGCCTCGGATGCTCCAGGCAAGCTGCGGCTTCCCTGACGCCTCTCGAGATCCCTTTTTGTCTCCTCCCACCAAGACAGTCTAAGCAGACTAATGAGGGCCTTTTCCCTTGGCAGGGAGCCAGGGATGGGGAACGAGCCCTCCCTGGCCAAGGAGGTGGGGGCCCCTGGGGCTCTCGCTTCTTGTCACCTCATCTAACCCTGGAGTGGGATACAGAATCACCGCCACCTGAATCCTACGGGGCTTCCTGTGGAGAGGAGGGGGGAGGGAGAGGGAGACTGACAGAGAGACAAAGACAGACAGACAGAGAGAATAGGAGGGAGAGAGAGACAAAGGCAGACAGAGACAGAGAGACACAGAGAGACAAAGACAGACAGAAAGACAGAGAGAGAATAGGAGGGAGAGAGACAGAGAGAAACAGAGACAGACAGACACAGAGAGACAAAGACAGACAGAGACAGAGAGACAGAAAGACACAGAGAGACAAAGACAGAAAGACAGAGAGAGAATAGGAGGGAGAGAGACAGAGAGAAACAGAGACAGACAGACACAGAGAGACAAAGACAGACAGAAAGACAGAGAGAGAATAGGAGGGAGAGAGAGACAAAGACAGAGACAGAGACACAGAGAGACACAGAGAGACAAAGACAGAGAGAGAATAGGAGGGAGAGAGACAAAGGCAGACAGAGACAGAGAGACAGAGAGACAAAGACAGACAGAAAGACAGAGAGAGAATAGGAGGGAGAGAGACAAAGGCAGACAGAGACAGAAAGACACAAAGAGACAAAGACAGACAGAAAGACACAGAAAGAATAGGAGGGAGAGAGACAAAGGCAGACAGAGACAGAGAGACAGAAAGACAGAGAGGGAATAAGAGGGAGAGAGACAGAGAGACACAAAGACAGACAGACACAGAGAGACAAAGACAGACAGAAAGACAGAGAGAGAATAGGAGGGAGAGAGAGACAGAGACAGAGAGACAGAAAGACATAGAGAGACAAAGACAGACAGAGACAGAGAGACAGAAAGACACAGAGAGACAAAGACAGAGACAGAGAGACAGAAAGACAGAGAGGGAATAAGAGGGAGAGAGACAGAGAGACACAAAGACAGGCAGACACAGAGAGACAAAGACAGACAGAAAGACAGAGAGAGAATAGGAGGGAGAGAGAGACAGAGACAGAGACAGAGAGACAGAAAGACATAGAGAGACAGACAGACAGAGACAGAGAGACAGAGAGGGAATAAGAGGGAGAGAGACAGAGAGAAACAGAGACAGAAAGAGAACAGGAGGAAGAGAGACAGAAAGACAGACAGACAGACAGACAGAGGCAGGGGCACAAAGATTCAGAGAGAGGCAGAAAGACAGAGACAGATTCAGAAAGAGAGGGGGAAAGAGAGAGGGAGTGTGGTGTGTCCCGTGTGCAAGCCTAGCACCTGTCCCATTTTCAGCTCCGTCGGGCTTGCTGTGTGGGCAGCTGCCTGGCCTCATTCCTGTCCTCATGGCCTCCTTGGAAGTATCCTCCCTTCTTTGGAAACATCCCCAGCTGCTTTGCAGATCCCCTTCCCAAAAAAAACACAGAAACACGGCTTCAGATTGCAGAAAGAGAAATAATTTTCTGTTTTTTATTTTACTTATCATATATATTGTTTATGATTCTCATTTTATTTAGATTATTTTCAACCTAAAAATTGTCTTTAAAAGTTGCTTTAGACTCCGTTTTATCATCGTAAAAAGAAGGGGTTGGATGGGGTTAGTTCTGAGCATTCTGGGCCTAAGAATCTAGACTTAATCTCTAAGAGTTTGACTACATAGGAAACTGAGGCACAGAAGTGAATTGACTTTCCCAAGGTTGTCCAGCTAAAGAGAAGAACTAGAACCCAGATCTCTAAACTCCCAAATCCAAGGTCTTATTTTTCTCAGCTGCTGGTCAATCTTGTCTTCCTGATCTTATTTTGGATTTGTTTCTGTTTGGGGGGTCTTTTTTTGGCAAAAATACTGAGAGTCGTGGTTTGCCATTTCCTTCTCCAGCTCATTTTACAGATGAGGAAACTGAGGCAAACGGGGGATTAAGTGACTTGCCCAGGGTCACACCTCCAGGAAGTGTCTGAGATCAGAATTGAACCCAGGACCTCCCATCTCCAGGCCTGGCTCTCTATCCACTGAGTTACATGGTGCCCCTCCTTTTTCATTTAGAGCCTCAGCCTAGGGGTCCTCAACATTTGTCCTGGATCCCTTCCACAGGTTGGTGAGAACCTGTAGATCTCTTCTCCCAAGAATGTTTTTAAAGCTGAAGGAAATGCTCCTTTTAGGAGAGGGAAGTGAAAATAAAGGTTCTCCATTATTATTTTCCCTTTCGACTTCTGGGACCTCCTGCCTTTGAGCTTGGAGCTCAGAGGGGTTGAGTGGTTTGTCTAGGCTTGCAGATAGAGCCCTCGGAGGCCCCTTGAACCCGGATCCTTCCAGGCCAGGTTTCTATCCTCTTGGGCCTGCGGTCTAACTATTGTCACATATTTATCTGCCCAAACAAAAATCATGGTTTTGATTGTACAGCACAAAGGGGCAGACAGGAGCCAGCGAGCTGATTCGGAGCCTAGTTCTTATCTTGGCCTTGGGAAGTTGGCCTAAATGGCTATTACTGTCTCTTCCAGTTCTAACTTATAAATGTTTCCATGAATGTATGACTGGTCTTCTTTTGGGGAGGTGGAGTTTGGGGGAGGGTGGCGTTGAGGGCCTGGGGAGCCATCCCCACGTAGAGGTAGCTAGCCGGCTTGTCATTTGTTTCCCCCAGGTTTCTAGGGGGTTCAAGGAAGCCTGGGATGCCCCTGGTGAGTACCCTGAAGTCTTTCAGGGCCCCTGAAGTCTTTAAGGGGTCCCAGATGGTACCCCGGAGTTTTTGTGGGTCCTGGATTGTGCCTGGAGTCTCTAGGGGGCCCTGGATGGCACCTGAAGTCTTTAAGGGGTCCCAGATGGTACCCCGGAGTTTTGTGGGTCCTGGATTGTGCCTGGAGTCTCTAGGGGGCCCTGGATGGCACCTGAAGTCTTTAAGGGGTCCCAGATGGTACCCCAGAGTTTTTGTGGGTCCTGGATGGCATCTGGGGTCTCTAGAGGGCCCTGGATGGCACCTGGAGTCTTTAAGGGGTTCCAAATGGTACCCCAGAGATTTTGTGGGTCCTGAATTGTGCCTGGAGTCTCTAGGGGGCCTTAGATGGGTACCCCAGAGTCCTTAGGGGGCCCTAGATGGCACCTGGAATCTTTAAGGGGCCGGGATCACATCTGGAGTCTCGAGGAGGGCCTGGGTGGCCCCTGGAGTCTCTGGGGAGCCCTATGGCTTTAGGTCGGCTCCAGGCCGGCCAGAGGGAAGGCTGGGGGAGGCCCCAAGGCAGCTGGCCCCTCCTCCTCCCGGTAAGGTAAGCTGGGCATCCAGGTGTGCGCGGAGAGCCGCCCAGTCTGGGACGGGGAGTGCAGACCGGCCGACGCAGAGCGGAGCTCAGCCTTCGGGGCGGGCTAAAAGTTGGAGTAAGCAGGAAGTTGAGCGAGCGCACCCCGGGAGCAAAGTCCCCGAGCCAGTTCCTGGGCTGCTGTTTTCCCAGCTGTTGACGGGCCCCAGCTGGACGGGAGACAGAGATGGTGAGTGAGGGAGGCCTCGGATGGGAGAGGGGCTGGGAGGCAGGTCCGGAGGAAGAGGGAGGCCGCGCAGGGGGCGATCCAGCGACTGGAGGGCTTGGGGAGGGGAGGAGGCGGGAAGGCCCCCGGGGTCCCGGCCTCGGACAAATACTCTGCTGCCCGGGGCTCCGGCCGTCCCCCTCCTGATCTCCTCCCTCCTCCCCGCTGGCCTCCCCTTCCCTGACCTCCCTCCTGGCCTCAAAGGTCAGGAATCCTTCCTGGAACGCTGGGCCGAGTTCCTGCGGGGGTGGAGGCTGGAGGAGGAGGCAGGCTCGGCGATCCAGGGAGCGGGCCTGACCGCCTCCCACCCCAGAGAGGAACCACAGCCCTCTGGGCCTCTCCCTCCAGCCCGCCGCAGCCCTGGAACTCGGGCGGCTGGGGCCACCTTCCTTCCTCAGCCTTGATGGGAATGCCAAAGCCTGGCAGTGTGGACGCCCGGGGAGCCCCTTCTTTCTTCCCTGGGCCTGGAAGGGCCCCTCCAGGCCGCTGGGAAAGCTTTATCTCCTTATCTCTAAGTTGTTGTTCTCTGGTCCGGTGACCCTGGGGCGGTCACTTGCCTGGAGCTTCCGGCTAGAGTGTGAAAGGGAGGGATGGGCTGCTCTCCCTGTCATCATCGTCATAGCAGGGACCCTTTCGAGACTTCTCTCCTGTCCTTCAGGCCGTTGGCCTTGGGGTCCCCACTTTACAGATGGACAAACAGAGGCTGGCCAAAACCAGAGCATTGGCCAGGGTTAGGGTCTGAAGCAGGACCAAGCACAGGGATAGAGCCTTGGACTGGGAGTCGGGGAGGGCTGAGATAGTGGTGGGAGACCCTGAGCAGATCACCTCACCATCAGCCTCAGTTTCCTCATCTGTAAAAGGGGCTTAATAATAGCACCTGCCTCTGGACATGACCGTGAGGACCAAATAAAAACAGGGAGTCTCCTTGTAACCACTTGGGAACAGGAAGCCACAGAGCCAGGCTTCAAAGAAGTCCTGCCCCCTTCGTCTCCCCACACTCCCATCGGTTTTTGACCGCCATTACTAAGGGCTTCGGTGGCCCCATGCCTTGGAGGAGGATGGGGGGGTCGGGGGGACGGAAAAAGCAGAAGTTTGTGGCTCAACGGCTGAAGACGGAAGGGGGGACCTGGAGTGTCGGGGGAGGCAATGTAGAGCGGTTGAACCCCTTTCTAAGGAGCCACAACGTCCAGCTGAGCGGCTAGAGGCAATCAACTCATCAGCTGGTGGATGTTGATGAATTGCACCTTGCAGTGTCCAAAGAGAGCCCCTGCCCTCCTGGAGCTTACGCTCTAATGGAGGACGTGAGGGGACCGAGGCAGGGGAGGCTCAGGAAGCGGAGGATGGGGTTCCAGCTCCAAGGCCCCCCATGCCATGAGGCTCTCCCTCTTGAAGTTATTTTGCACTGCTCCTTACTCTAGTTTTCTTGGCAAGGATACTGGAGTGGTTCGCCATTTCCTTCTCCAGTGTGTCCCCATTTTCCAGATGAGAAACTCGGGCAAGTAGGACTTAAGTGACTTGCTCAGGGTCACACAGCTAGGAAGGGTCTCAGGTCAGATCTGAACCCTGGAATGGCCCCCTCAGCGACTCAGTTTTCATGGGATTTTCTGTTCCATCTTGGAGAAGTTGCCACTGACCTGAAGCCATTCTCCGGAGTCTCTTGGCCGTAGCGAATGAAGGGAAGAGGAGGCAGAGAAGGAAGAGGCAAAGGGTCTGTCCCAGGCTGGGTTCCTTCCCTTGCGGGGCTCCAGAGACTTTTCCACGAGAGCCCCTTGTGTCATTTTCCAGGAGGAGGCCAGCGGCGGAGGTGGGAGCGATCGGGTGAGGAGCCTCCAGAATGAGGTGGAGGGTGTCAAGAACATCATGACCCAGAACGTGGAGCGAATCCTGGCTCGGGGAGAGAACCTGGACCATCTTCGGAACAAGACAGAAGACCTAGAGGCCACGGTGAGGTGGAGGGAGGGAGGGATGGGGTGATGGGGGTGTGGGGGGGGGCTGTGAGGGGCTGAGGGAAAGGAGAAACCTCCGGATGCTGCTCCACTCCTCCCAGCTTGGGAAGTGGCACGCGTGCCTCCTGGGTGCCCCACTCGAGCCTTTCTGAGCTGCCGCCTCAGGAGCTCTCCAGGATACCATGAATGAGGGTGGTCACCGCTGGGCCGACGGTCAGGGGATGACTCAGGGAGGCTGCCAGCTGCCAGGAGGAGTGGCTCTGCCAGTCCCAGTGCCATAGCAACCCCAAGGCGAGCCCTGTCTTCTCCTCCAAGGGAACAGGGTGCCATCGCCTCTCTCCACACATGAATCTTTCCAGTTGTCCTTTTGGGGCATTTTCCTCCCTTTCTATTTGAGCCTGAACGTCGCCCCCTCAAACTCTGGGGCCAGCCCTACCAGGGGGTCCTCCGTCTCCGGGGAGCCCCTCTTTAGAGCCTTCACAGGTCTGCTGATGGGCAGGAGGTGGACAGGGGCTGGCATGGCCTCAGAGGGCATGAGGGGCACAGCAGAAAGAGCTCCAGGGTCCTCTGCACTGTCCCCTTGACCTCAGCTGAATGTCTTTTCTCCAAGCTGTTTAAAATTAATTCCTCACTGAACAAAGTCCAGGGAAGTCGAGGGCCTCAGAGTGGATGGTCCGGAGGGAAAGCCGGGCTTCTGAGGTGGGGAAGACGGCCGCGGCTGTCTCTTCCGTCACTGGGTCTCGTGCCCATCAGCAGTACAAGAAGGGGAAGTCCCGGGAGCCCTCTCCCCGCACGCCTGGCCCTGGGTCCCCACATAGGATGGGGGCCCCCCAGGACCTACCCACCACTAGTTTAAACAAGATAAAACTTGTGCTCTCTGTCCGAGCAACGAGGTCAGAAGGGGAAGGGCTGGACAAAGGAGCGAAGGGACTTGCCCAGGGCTGCGGAGGGGGCAGTATCTGAGGCCAGAACGGACCCACGTCCTCCCTCGCTGGCCTTTCCCAGCCTTAATTTTTGCTCTGTCTCCCCCCGACAGTCAGAACACTTCAAGACCACGTCCCAGAAGGTGGCTCGGAAATTCTGGTGGAAAAACGTGAAGATGATCATTCTCATCTGCGTGATCGTGGGCGTCATCCTGCTCCTGATCATCCTCTTTGCCACCGGCACAATCTAGAGGGCCCTCGTTCTCCCTGGTCCTCCTCTGGCCTCCCTCAGCCTCGGGACCCGTCTCTGCCTCCCCCACCCCAGGGTGCCCGGGGAAGTCTCCTTTCCTGTTCTCTCCCTCCCAGAAGTGGAATGCTGCCCAGCCAACCACCCCATCTGTCCTTCTCTGTGGGTTCTCTGTCCTGCTCAGCCCTCCCCTGGGACCACGTGGGTGCTCGGGGAGGGGGGGAGAGGGAGGGAGTGCCCGCCTGCCCGCTGGGCCTGAATGCACTAGACTGTGGCTGAGTTTCAGGGGGCCTCTCCATGGCTGGAAGGCAGGCATCTCCTGGAATGCTGCTGGTGACCTGTAGGTAATAAAGACCTCTCAGTGTCCTTCTGGTGTGAACAATCTCCTCCGTGCCCCGAGGTCCTCAGAGGCTCCCGGGGTGGCCCTGTCTGCCCGGGGCCTCAGTTTCCCCCTTTGTAAAATGACCCGCCTCAGAGGGATCCCAAGAGCATCAAGTGGGATAACATTCGCTACGGATGTGTTTATTCCTGGAGCTCTCTTTCTGCCTTCGCCCCCCACCAGTTTGGGGTGCTTGGGAGTTTTTTCTCCTCTGCTGCAGTGAGTCAGCGTTCTTTCCCCCTTCATCCTGTCACAGGACGGGCCCCCCACCTCCTTCCTTCTCCTTGGACAATGGCCTTCTGTGTCCCCGGAGCCGGGCAGGGGGGTCAAACAAAGAGCGTCTGCCTGGGTCCTCCCTCTGACGAGCGGCTAAGCCTGGCGAAAGCCCTCCGCCCGCCCGTGGCCTCCGCTTTCCCCCGCGGCCAGAGGATCATTCATCCGGGCTGGGGACAGTCGGTGTCACCGGACGGCCCCCCCGGACAATGGCTTCTGTGTCTGAGCCTCAGCCGGCCCCGGACCGGGTCTTGTTGTTAGGGGTGACGATGGATTCTTTTTCTCTTAGAGAACGAGAGCCTGAGCTTTTGGGGGGCTTAGAGACAACCCGGCCCCCAGAGGGCAGCCCCCCTGTCCAGTATGCCCTGTAAGGTGGGGGAGGGGGCTGGGGGTGGCTTTCCAGCATGTGAGTCAACAATGTGTGTGATGTGATCGGAGCGCGCCCTGCCCCCGGCGTGGTGTCCGGAACCGGGCAGCCGGGCTCCAGCCTGCTCCGGCCATCCCAGATCAATTCTTCAGACTTTATGGTTGTCTGTTGTTCGGTCCTGACCCCATGACCCAGAATGTGTCCATGGGGTTTTCTTGGCAAAGACGGTCTCTTCTTCTGCAAATACTCCCTCTTGAGCGCTTCTCTGTCACTGTCTGTTCTGTGTTCTGTGTTAATAAATAATCTCTTGGCCTATTTTGGGAAAAAGAATGGTTTGCCATTTCCTTCTCGGGTGATTTATGGCAAACGGGTTCAGTGACTTGTCCAAGGTCACACAGACACACTAGTGAGTGTCAGAGGCCATGTTTGAACCCTGGTCCCTCCTGACTCCATCCATGGAGCCATCTAGCTGCGTATCTAACAATTACTGACACCCCCCCCCCCAAAAAAAAAAACTGAGTCCTCCCTTGGGTCAACAGAGAAAGAAATAAAACCCTGTTGGGAAAAGCAACTAATCCAACGCCCGGACCTCCCTGGGTCTGCCCTATTCCACACCAGCAGTGACCCACCTCTCAAAAGGAGGGAGGGTGGCCTCCGACCCCCTGTTGGCTGGTCAAGGGGGCAAATCGTTTAATCCAACCTCCCCCCCTTTTAAACTCTTACCTTCCATTTTAGAATTAATGCTGTATATTGTTGGTTCTAAGGCAGAAGAGGTGGACAATGAAGGTAAGTGACTTGTCCAGGGTCACACAGCTAGGCTGCTCTTAAGATTATGAATGATTGTTGAAATGCCCATCTGCCTCTGGAGGGAATGTGTCATGGGGATTCCCCATCCTGACAATCACAAGAAGGAGCCTCCCAGGACAGGAAGGAAGTAACCTGATATTTAGTTTGGAGAAGAGATTTCTCATTTAAATCCTTCCCAAGACCATCACCCTCTTTGTCATGTCCCCATTACACAGGCAGAAAAACTGAGGTCCTGCTTGGATTCTACTCTAGCAGTAGAGGCAGCAGGAACAGCTTCAGAACTCTAGTCATATCCACTGTAGAATCCTAGAGGTGGGCAGTATATTAAAGGTCACCTGCCTAACCTACCAGATGCATAAATCCCCTCCCCATCACCAGGGACCATGGATCATCCAGCTTCTACTAGAACTCCGCCTGTCACAGGGAACTCACTACCTCAGGGATGCTGAGTGGGGAAAGCCCTCCTATCTGTCAGTGTAGGTCAGCCCCAGCTCTTTAATTTAGTCTTTTTATTTTATTTTTAATTAGACTCAATACTGGGTATTGGTTCCAAGGCAGAAGAGTGGTAAGGGCTAGGCAACAGGGGTGACGTGACTTGCCCAAGGTCACACAGTTGGGAAGTGTCTGAGGTCAGATTTGAACCCAGGACCTCCTGTCTCTGGACCTGGCTCTCAAACCACTGAGCCACCCAGCTGCCCCCTTTAATTTAGTCTTGAGAGCTGCCCAGGGTCAAACAGGGAGGATGTGTCAGCAAAAGAACTTTGACCGAAGGGTTTCTGACTCAGGCTGCCTCTCCAGGTCTTCCCTTTTCCAAGTCAAACATCCCCAGGTCCTGAAACTCTTCCTCAAATGAAGTGGTTTCCCGAGGACCCCCTCCCCCAAATCTGCTGCCTTTCTGTGGCCAATCCACGCGGATTTATTGAATGCCTCCTCTGTGGCGGGCACTCGTGCTAGGCACTGAGATCCCCAAACAAACCCTCCCTTCAAGTAGCTAATCAGGGGAAAGAGCAGATACACCTATCTGTAAATATTGGGTGAAGAACGGCTTCTTGTAGGAGGTGGCCCTTAGGCTTGGCTTTGACGGGAGATTCTACAAAGCCAGGAAGTGAGGAAGGAGTGTCTCCCAGCCCAAAGGGGACGGCCTCTACCTGTGTGAAGGCACTGATGGAGATGGGGTACCAAATATTGTGGCTAAGGCCAGGGTGGCTGGACCTTAGAATGCTGGGAAGGGGGATGGCATCTCGGAAGGAACCAGCCAGGAGAGGCAGGCTGCTCTCATAGCCTGGGCTTAACTGTCCGACAAAGGAGTTTTGTCTTTTGTCCTAGGGGCAATAGGGAGTCAGCCTCTAGTTCAGTTATGACGCTGCAGCTCTGGCCAGTGGTCCAGAACCCTGTTTTTTCAGGTGCCCTAGGGTGTGGGATAATAGCCCCAGCCCTTACTCCCCACCCAACAAAGTCCAAATGTCTCCTTATGATTTTCTCTCCTTGCGCTATCTCTCTCTGTCTCTGTCTCCTCTCCTCTTCCTTCCCTCTCTCTCCTCCTTCCGCTTTCTCTCTCCCTTTCCTTCTTCATCTCTCTATCTCCCTTTCCTTCTCTTTTCCCCTTTCTCTTTCTCCCTTTTTCATTTTCTTTCTGTCTTTCCCCCTCTCTCTCTTTTTCCTCTCTCTCTCTTTCTCTCCCGCTCTTTCTTCTGTCTCTCTCCACCACCCTTTCCCCCCCTCTTTCTTCTCCCCTCTCTCTTTCTTCCTTCCTTTAAAAAAAAAAAACAACCCTTACCTTCCGCCTTAGAATCACTACCAAGTATTTATTCCAAGGCAGAAGAGCGGGAAGGGCTAGGCACTGGGGGTTAAGGGACTTGCCCAGGGTCACGCTGCTCTCGCGTTGCTCTTTCTTAACTCCTGGAAGGAGGCTGAGGGGCTGAAGTTCGTGGAGCAAGAGGACAGGTCGATTCGGGGCTCCCCGCCAACCTCAGGGGACTTTCGATTTCACTTTGGTCTCCCTGCGTTGCTTCGTCGCCTCTGCCTACAGCGGTCCAGGGGCTGCCCGGAGTCACACTTTCCTCAGCCCTGCCACCCGCCCAGGAGGTGCCCCCCTTTCTGAGGCCGGCTCCGCCTCTTCCCTCCTTCCTCCTAGTGTGTCTCTGTACCCCCAGCCCGCACTGTCCCAGACCAGGGAACTGACGAGAGGATACAAGAGGGACTGCGAGCGCCAGCATGGTGAGAGGGGCTGGGGGGCGGGGGGCTCCGGGAGAAGATGGGGAAGGGGAGGGCCCAGAGGGAGGGGGCCAGCCTGAGCTCCTGTCCCAGTTCCTGATGGACTGGCGCAGGTGAGAGCCTGCCAGGAAGGAGCACAGTGCAGGGGGGGGCCTGGAGACTTTACCAGAACCACCCAGAGCAAAATGGGACTCGGGCTTCCCGTGCAGAAATTGTTCCCTCCGCCCCAGCAGCCCCCCTTCCGATCCCCAGGAATCTGTAGGTCGGCAGGGTCGGCTGAAGGGCACGAAGGGGAGGAGACCCCTCTGAGAGCAACCGCGGCGGGGGCGCGGGAAAGTTACCAGGAAAGCCCCG
This sequence comes from Monodelphis domestica, assembly GCF_027887165.1. Lineage (NCBI taxonomy): Eukaryota > Metazoa > Chordata > Mammalia > Didelphimorphia > Didelphidae > Monodelphis > Monodelphis domestica. The sequence goes on along the minus strand of NC_077227.1, from coordinate 725,386,845 downwards.
GAGATAGCCCCGAGGATCACTGATAACAGCTATCCACAGGTAGCTGCGAGTCTAGGCGAAGCCCCAAGCATTTATCGAGCACCTATGATGTATGCGGCAGGCTATAAAGATGAGAGCCCTGGGCTTCCAGCCAGGAAGATCTGGGTTCAGATTCTAGCCTCCGACTTTCACCAGCTGGTTGACAAAGGACAAAGCAGGGCATCAGACAATTCTCTGAGACTAAGTTAGAGCCGCTTGCTATCTGCCTAGATGGAGAGAATCTGTGGGATCATAGGACCCAGCCAGACCGAGAGGCATCGTATTTAAAGTAGGCACCCAAGGCCAAGTGAGGGGTGGGCTTTTCCTTTTTTTTAAACTCTTACCTATTCAGTCTTAAAATCAATACTGTGATTTGGTTCCAAAGCAAAGAGCAGCAGTAAGGGCTAGGCAATGGGGGTTAAGTGACTTGCCCAGGATCACACAGCTGGGACGTGTTTGAGACTAGATTAGAACCCAGCACCTCCTGTCTCTAGGAACCACCTAGCTGTCCCCAAAGTGAGGTTCTAAGTGACTTGTCCAGTTACACAGCTAGTAGCTGGCAGAACTTGGATCCTCTGACATCAGATCCACTGGAGTACATTCACTTCCTCACCAAAGCAATCCCAGCTCCTTGATATAACAATAACTTATATTTATACAGCACTTTCCCTACTTAATTCCATTTAAATCACTTAACCTCTGTCTGCCCCAGTTTCCTTTAGCTGCATAATGGGGACAACAGCAGCTCCCACTGTTGTGAGCAGCAAATGAGGTGGTATTTGCAAATCACCGAGCACAGGGTGCCCGGCACATAGTAGGTGCTTACTCTCTCCTCATTTCCTTCCTTACATTTGGTCCGCACCATGATTCTATGGGGCTGGGAGATGGGTGGAGGTGAGTGATTTTATTATACTCATTTGAACTAATGAGGAAACCAGGGCTCAGAGAGGCCAAGTAGTCTACTTCTTCAGGGTCACACGTGCACTGAGGTGCCGTGCTGGACTGGAAGGATGGAGCTGCCTCTTAGTAAGAGGTTTGCTCAGTTGAAGCCAGAAAAAGAGATCCCACTGAGTTTGCTGAGATACTACAAACATTTCCAGCTTGAAAACCCTTTGTAGAACTGCCCCTCAGCTCTGACCCCAGATTCCCCAGGCCACCCTGTTACTGGGACGCTGTCCATTCTTCCCAGCATCCCCCGTTCCCTCCCCACAGAGGGTGCTCCATGGAGAGCTTTGTGGCTGCCAGGAAATCATCTGGGGTTTTAAGACTGCGGTGGAGGACAGAATGGGCAGAGATATGGATGTGGTGTTGGCCCCGAGGTTCAGAGGGCTTGGATGACTCCATCTCCAGGGACCCAGAGGCAGGAAGAGGAAAGAGAGCAGGAAGAAGATAGTGGAGGAGATGGGGGGCTGGGGCAGGAAATGAGGGATTCGGAGGAGACAGAGGTCAGGACCCCTGAGCAGCGATGGGGTAAAGGAAGGGGACCTGGGAGGAGGAGGAGGAGGAATATTTGATACTCAAGGAGCTGGAGGAAGAATCCACTATCTCAGCCCTTAGAATCCCACAGCCTGGGTTATTTCCTTTGCTTTTAGTCTAGTGGAATAGTCGTTGAATCAGTCAGCAAACATTTACTAAGGGCTTTCTATGTGCCTGACACTGTGCTAAGTCCCAGGTACACAGAGAAAGAAAAAAATAGTTCTTGCCCTCAAGGAACTTACATTCTTTTTAAAAATTATTTTAATAACACATTTCCACATAATTTTTCCAAAGTCACATGATCCAAATTGTCTCCCTCCCCCCATCGGAAGCTGGCAAGCAATTCAGACTGGGTTATATATGTATGATCACGCAAAACATATTGCATTCTAATGGGAAAGTCAACCGTGAAAATAACCAGGGATATACGAGATACAGGCAAGGTAATGGAGGATAATCTTAGTCACTAAGAATTTTTTTGTCTTTTTTTTTAAATCCTCACCTTCTGTCTTAGAATCAATGCTGTGTATTGGCTCCAAGGCAGAAGAGCAGGAAGGGCTAGGCAATGGGGGTTAGGTGACTTGCCCAGGGTCACACAGCTGAGAAGTGTCTGAGGCCAGATTTGAACCCAGGACCTCCAGTCTGTAGGCCTGATTCTCAATCCACTGAGCTACCCAGCTGCCCCCTCTTGCTTTAATTTTTAACACCTGTAGTAACTTTATATTGACTCTCTCTCAGGCTCCTCTATTTCTCTCCTCTACCCCTCACACAACAACAACAAAACCCTAAAAGAAAAAGAACACTAGATTTGTACCCAGGACTTCTCATCTCTACATTTGTCCCTCTGTCCACTGTGCTACTTAGCTTCTCCTTTTAAGCCGTGACAATGACTTCTTTATGAAAGTGTGCTAAGGGCTGGGGATTCAAAGAAAGGTCAAAGCCTGGTCCCTGCCTCCAGGGAGCTTACAATCTAATGGCAAGGATAGGAGAGTGAATATGGGAATAACTATTTACCAACGAGACGTATAAAGGATAAACTGGAAAAATCTCAGAGGCAAAGGACTTGTTTTTAACGCCTTGTCTTCTGTCTTAGGATCAGTTCTAAGGCAGAAGAGTGACAAGGGCCAGGCAGTCAGGGTTAAGTGACTTGCCCAGGGTCACACAGTTAGGAAGTGGAAAGAACTCATAGGAAAGACTTCTTGCAGGCGGTGAGGTTTTAGGTGAGACCTGAAGGAAGCCAGGCAGGCCAGGAGGCAGAGGTGGAAGGGAGAGATTTCCAGGCATGGGGAACTGCAGAGGAAACAGGGGGCTCTTTTGACTGAGGAACAGCAAGGAGGCAGCATTACTTAGCTCATGAATTCTGTGGCAGGGATTAGATTAAAAGGGACTAGAAAGGGAAGAAACTCTGAAGGGCTTTGAAAGCGAGGCAGAGTCTTCTGTGTGATCCCACAGGCAGTGAGGAGTGACTGGGAAGCACTGTAGGAGGATCACTTTGGGCAGCTGAGTGTGGATGGAGTGAAGGGAGATCAGCCGGAAAGCACGAAGTGATTCAGGCTTGAGAGGAGAGATGCTGGGCAGGTAGAATGGACAGGAGCAGTGACAGGCAGCCCATCCATCTCCCAGGGGAAGGGGCTGCTCCTGCTTACAAGTGGGTCCCAGTCAGCCTCCTCCCCCCTCTGGAAGGCTCAAATGGGGGTGATGAGTGTAAGATGAAGGGCTGCGGAGTAATGGCAAGAGGACGGGGTGAATATCCCACCTCTGACCCTTCTTAGTGGTGCAAAATGTTTAACCTCTTAGAGTCTCCGTCCTCACCTGTAAAATAACTGGTGTATCTACCTTCTGGGCTTGAAGAGAGTGTGGGGTGGCTGGGCCAGGAAGGGCTCTTGGACCCTCCAGTGACATGATGACAATATAGAAGGTGCTTTTTCTTTTCTTTTTAAACCCTTACCTTCTGTCTTGGAGTCAATACTGGGTATTGGTTCCAAGGCAGAAGAGTGGGAAGGGCTAGGCAATGGGGGTCAAGTGACTTGCCCAGGGTCACACAGCTGGGAAGTGTCTGAGGCCAGGTTTGAACCCAGGACCTCCTGACTCTCCATCCACTGAGCCACCCAGCTGCCCCCTAGAAAGCGCTTTTTAAATTTTGAAGAACTCTGTAAATGCCAGCTGGTGTTATTCTTCATACATTGTTTTCCTCATGATATTCCTCCCTTGAGAAACTTTCAAAGTCTCCCATTTCCTCCCACTTTAAGCCTACATTCCTCTTTCTGAATACCTCAAAATTGGTCCTCCTCTCCCTTTCCAACTCCCATTCCTGGACAGCTCCTCCCCTTTAGGGCTACTCCTCAGAGGTGACAGCTTTGTTGACACTAACCACTGGACCTTCCTGCATATGGGTGGCCTGGCTGGAATGTCCTTCCTCCCCCTGCCTGCCCATCCACCCCTCAAGACTTAGATCAAGTCTCATCCAGCTGCCAACCTCAGTTCTCATTCATCTTGAAACTCCCCTGCATTCTCCTGCTCATCATAGCACACAATTTAGCAAATAATTCATTTCCTGCGGCTTTGCCTTCAGATGATCTGTGTCCTGGGTGTTTGCCTTACTTTGCAGGCTTAATTATGCCTCGGGAAGGCAGGGTCTTCTACTGGCCAGCACAGCGAAGAGAGGAAATCAATCCAGTAAACAGTCCAAGGCTCCATTCCTGCCTGCAGGTGCCTGGACCAGGCAGTGGACAAAAACTGGAGAGAGACCCTGCCTTCCTTCTGGGAGATTCCCTTCTCCTGGGACCTGGGCGCTATTCCCAGAGCCGGTTCTTTTTTTAGACCACTCATTTCAAATGGTTAAGAATGTAATTAAGATGGAGTTTTGACAGCTATAACTGGAAAACACATTGCAAATATGCATGCATATATGGAGTCTATCTTCTGTCTTTATCCATTTCTACACAAACAATTAACACTTCTAAATTGGTTTTTTAATTAAAAAAAAATATTGGTCCAGATTGCATGGAAGGCAGGAATGTTTAAAGCCTTGTTATATTCGAGCCAAGTCATTTCTTTCTTTCTTTCTTTTTTAATCCTTACCTTCCATCTTGGAATCAATCCAGAAGAGTGGTCAGGGCTAGGCAATGGGGGTTAGGTGACTTGCCCAGGGTCACACAGCTGGGAAGTGTCTGAGGCCATATTTGAACCCAGGACCTCCTGTCTCTGGCTCTCAATTCACTGAGCTGCCCAGCTGCCCTCTTCATTTCTTTTTCTCTTTTTTTAAACCCTTACCTTCTGTCTTGGAGTCAATACTGTGTATTGGCTCCAAGGCAGAAGAGTGGTAAGGGCTAGGCAATGGAGGTCAAGTGACTTGCCCAGGATCACACAGCTGGGAAGTGTCTGAAGCTAGATTTGAACCCAGGATCTCCGGTCTCCAGGCCTGGCTCTCAATCCACTGAGCTACCCATCTGCCCCCTCTTCATTTCTTTTTAAAAAGGATTTATTACTATCTTTTGTTTTTATATCATGCCCCTACTCTGTTTCAAAATATAGCCTTCCCTCCTCCATTCCCCCTCCCCAGAGAGCTCGAGTCTTCTTACCCTTTTAAGAACAAACCCTTACCTTCAGTATTAGTATTGATCAGAAGGCTATTTATTACAAGGATAGCTAGGTGGTATACTAGATATAATGCCAGGCCTGGAGTCTGGATATCCTGGGTCCAAATTTGGCCTCTGATACTTCCTAACTGGGTGACCCTGAATGAGTCACTTCACCCTAAATGTCTAGCCTTTGCTGCTCTTCTGCCTTAGAATTGATCTAATTCTCAAGTTAAGGATTTGAACCCGGGTCCTCCTGACTCCAAGCCTGGCTGCTCTTTTTCTTCTCCTTTTAATTAAAAAGCATGATTGAATGGAAGCTGAGGCACAGAGCCCAGAAAAGTATCAGTAAAGTGGGGGTAGAGTGCTCTCTCGCTCTCTCTCTCTCTCTCTTTCTCTTTCTCTCTCTTTGTCTCTGTCTCTCTCTCTCTCTGTCTCTGTCTCTGTCTCTCTCTCTCTCACTCTGTCTCTCTGTCTCTCTCTCTGTCTCTGTCTCTCTCTGTCTCTCTGTCTCTGTCTCTCTCTGTCTCTCTGTCTCTCTGTCTCTCTCTGTCTCTCTGTCTCTCTCTCTGTCTCTGTCTCTCTCTCTGTCTCTGTCTCTCTCTCTCTGTCTCTCTCTCTCTGTCTCTCTCTCTCCCTCCCTCTCTCTCTCCTCTCTCTCTCTTCTCTCTCTCTCTCTCGCTTCTCTCTCTCTCTCCCTCTCTCTCTCTCTCTCTCTCTCTCTCTCTCTCTCTCTCTCTCTCTCTCTCTCTCTTTCTCTCTTTCTCTCCCCCTCTCCCTTTCCTCCCCCCCCCCCATATACCCTGCTCTGGGTGACCCATTCAAATTCTGTCATTATCCAAGTTATCCTCACTTCCTAGATAATCCCTACATAGAATCTGGTCCTTAAAATTGGGCACACATTTGACCCCAGAAGCTAGTAGAGAGCAGAAGAGAAAGCAGCCTGTAAAGGAATGAGTATCGGGGCAGCGAAAAGGCTCAGGAGATTGAGAATCAGGACCAGAGACAGAAGGTCCTGGGTTCAAATGTGGCCTCGGACACTTCCTAGCCATGTGACCCTGGGCAAGTCACTTGACCCCCATTGCCTAGCCCTTGGTATTGATTCTAAGATGGAAGGTAAGGATTAAAAAAAAAAAAAGGAATGAGTTTGGAGTTTTTGCCACGTTGTTAAATTTATGACACCTTTAAGCAAGCCCCTTCCCCTCTCTGGGATTCTGACGTGATCCCCAGGGTCTTTTCCTGCTCCAACGGTACGAGCCTGGCAAGGGGGTAGAGGAGGGAAAGTGAGCTGGGAGCACAGCTGTGGGGCCCAAAAATAGCCCCTCCGAAGCGATAGGCAGTCGCAGGGGCAGCTCACCCAATTTAGGAAAGACACTGACAAGCTGGAGAGGGTCCAGAGGAGGGCAGCCAGGAAGGGAAAGGGCTTGAGATCATGCCACAGAAGGCGCATTTGAAGGAAATGACTCTGTTTTGAGCCAGAGAAGAGAAGAAGCCTTTGGGGGGAACAGGATAGCTGACCACTATTTAAAGGATTTTTAAGTGGCAGACAGAAGAGCCTTGTTCCTTCTCACCCCAGAGAACAGGCCCAGGAACAATGGGGGGAAGTGGGAGAGAGGCAGAGTTGGTCTTGCTGTAAGGAGAGACTTCCTAACAAAGAGAGCTGTCCAAAAATGGAATTGGCTGCTTGCAGAGGCAGGGGTCCCGCTTTACCGGCGTCTTAAAGCAAAAGCTGCCTGGCCAGTTGTTGGAGGTTCTCTCCGAGGGGATGCTTGGTCAGTTACAGATTCCACCAGAGGGCTTGGAATGGCTTTCCAGCTCGGGGATTCTGGGATTTGTGCTGGCCTTGATTTCCCCCTCGGAAAATGAGGTCCCATCGAAGGCTCTCCGAAATGCCTTCCAGCTCCACATAGGATAAGCCTTAAGTCACAAGATCACAGATTTCAAACTGGAAGGGACTTCAGGGGCCATCTGGTCCTACCCTCCCATTTTATAGATGAGGAAACCGAGGCCCAGACTGTTAAGCAACTTACTGTGTAAGTCACTCAGGTTGGAGAATATTCCCGTGGAGATTGGAACCCAGGTCTTTTGATTTATCCTTAAATTTCATTCAGATGGGAGCAGTTAGGTGGCTCAGTAAATTGAGAGCCAGACTTGGCTATGGAAGGTCCTGGTTTCAAATCTGGCCTCAGACACTTCCTAGCTGTGGGACCCTGGGCAAAACTAAACTATTTCCCCCTAAAAATCACCGAACCCCCATTGTCTAGCCCTTACCACCCTTGAGCCTCAGTGTTGATTCTGAGAGAGAAGGTGAGAACTTTAAAGAAATTGATACAAATAGTTACAAAGAGTAGATTCCCAAAATGAGTAATGAAATGACAGCAATGCCTTTTCTCAGGAGAAAGCAGAAAATAGTCTCACTTCCCCATTCTGGCCTCTGATGCTCAGCCAAACCTGCCCTGAGGATGCCTCCATTCTCCAGTTCTAAAGCCCTGAAAAAGATACACGAATGAAGCAATAGAGATTTGGTATCATTATTACATATGGGATAATATAGAAATATATATAAATAAACAACATATTTATTACATATTATCATAACACAAAATGATGTACATAAAATATAGATAAATGATAGAATATATTCATTATTATATTTTATTATAACAAAGTGACATATTAAATATAGGTAAATGCTATATATTTATCATATATTTCTATAACATAAGATATATATTATATAATTTACCTATACTTAATATGTATTATATTATTATACTATAACATGTTATAGTATAATAATTTGATATATTAATATAACATAAAATGATATATATAAAATTTAGATAAATAACATATATTATTATAACATAAAATGATGTGTATAAATATAGATAAATGATAGAATATATTCATTATTATAACAAAGTGACATATTAAATATAGGTAAATGCTATATATTTATCATATATTTCTATAACATAAAATATATATTATATAATTTACCTTTACTTAATATGTGTTATATTATAATATACATGTTATATTATAATAACTTGATATATTAATATAACATAAAATGATGTATATAAAATTTAGATAAATAACATATATCATTATGCCATAAAATGATATGTGTAAATATAGATAAATGATAGAATATATGCATTATTATAATTTATTATAAGTGACATATTAAATATAGGTAAATGCTATATATTTATCATATATTTCTATAACATAAGATATATATTATATAATTTACCTATACTTAATATGTGTTATATTATTATAATATAACATGTTATAATAATTCAATATATTAATATAACAGAAAATGATGTATATAAAATTTAGATAAGTAATATATATTATAACATAAAATGATGTGTATAAATATAGATAAATGATAGAATATATGCATTATTATAATTTATTATAAGTGACATATTAAATATAGGTAAATGCTATATATTTATCATATATTTCTATAACATAAGATATATATTATATAATTTACCTATACTTAATATGTGTTATATTATTATAATATAACATGTTATATTATAATAATTCAATATATTAATATAACAGAAAATGATGCATATAAAATTTAGATAAGTAATATATATTATAACATAAAATGATGTATATAAATATAGATAAATGATAGAATATATGCATTATTATAATTTATTATAAGTGACATATTAAATATAGGTAAATGCTATATATTTATCATATTTCTATAACATAAGATATATATTATATGATTTACCTATACTTAATATGTGTTATATTATAATATACATGTTATATTATAATAATTTGATATATTAATATAACAAAATGATGTATATAAAATTTAGATAAATAACATATATCATTATAACATAAAATGATGTGTGTAAATATAGATAAATGATAGAATATATGCATTATTATATTTTATTATAACAAAGTGATATATATTAAATATAAGTAAATGCTATATATTTATTATATATTACTATAACATAAAATAGATATTATATAATTTACTTATGCTTAATATATTATATTATTATAATATGCGAATATATTTTATATAGTAAAACAATTATATAAATTTTAGATAAATAATATATTTGTTATAATAATAAAATATAAATATAAATGAGATATCTTTATTATATATTATAACCTATAAAATAGTGTATATACAATACATAAATGATAGATAAATGAATACCCCAGGAAAACTGGACCAACTTTTAAAAATAGCTTATACTTTAGTATTAAAGTATTGTTAGTATTTATTATTTACTGTTACTCCATGGCCTTCCCATATAGACGTCTTCATGGACTAGAGAAACAGAGACAGTAACAAAGTATCTAAAATGGTTTCTTGGATTTAAAAAACTGGTTCTGTGAAGAATTGATGGTTATAGAGGACTTCTGGAATGGGAATTCCTTCCTTGGATGCAGCCCGGCAGTTTGTCTCTCACTCAGAGCCTTCGTTGCTCTGGGTGGTTGTGGTTTGGGACTGTCTGACTCTCTGTTGCCCCGCACACCATACTGTCCATCCATGGGGTTTTCTTTTTTCTTTTTAAACCTTTACCTTCCACCTGAGAATCAATGGCCCTCTCAGAGTTAACCCTGTCTTCTCCAGCAGTGGAATAATGTCTCTACTGCCCACTTCCCAGAGGAGCAAATGAGTCACTAGGGGTAATGACTTCAGAATCTTAAACATATTCTGGAATATTCGCAATCAGTCACAGTTCTTCTTTTTCTTTTCTACCTTCACCTTCCATCTTAGAATCAGTACTATGTATTGGTTCCAAGGCAGAAGAGCAGTAAAGCCTAGGCTATAGGGGTTAGTTGACTTGCTCAGGGTCATTCAGCTAGGCAGTGTCTGAGACCAGATTTGAACCCAGGACCTAGCTGCCATCTTTCTACTTTTTTCTACAACCCCATGCTGGACTTCCCATCCAGGAAACCATGAGAATAGAAGTATGACATGGAAGAAAGAGAAATAGACTGGTAGTTAAATGACCTGGGTTCAAATCTTACATCTTCCACTTATATCTGCCACATTGAGGTAGCACAATGCTAGGATGCCACACGTGGAGTCAGGAAGCCCTGACATCAACTCCAATCACAAACACTAGGGGACAGGTAACCTGCCTCAGTTTCCTCATCTGTAAAATGGAGATGATAAAAATTTTGGTTACTTCCCATTGTTGTGAGGATCAAATGAGACATTTTCTACAGTGCTTTACAACCCTTAAAATGCTACATAAATGCCAGTTATTGGTATTATCCTCCTTGTGTGATCTTGGACAAATCAATTTCCTTCTCTTGGTGAAGATGAAATTTCTCATCTGTGAAAATGAGGGCTAGCACTAGAGCCAGACCTCTCTGGCTTGAAACCTATAAGAGTGTGTTGCCCTCTTGAATTGAATTGAAAATAAATTAAAAGGGACAGTTAGGCAGCACTGTGGATAGAGAACTAAGCCTGGAATCAAGGGGTCTTGGGTTCAAATCTGGCCTCAAACACCTCCTAGCTGGGTGACCCTGAGCAGATCATTTAATCCCCATTGCCTAGCCCTTACTACTCTTCTGTCTTGGAACTAATATGTAGTATTGATTCTAAGATAGAAGATAAAGTTTAAAAAGGAAGAAGAAGAAATCTACAGGGGCAGCTAAGTAACCCAGTGGATAGAGGGACAAACCTAGAGGTGAGAAGTCCTGGATTCAACTCTAGCCTCAGATATGTCCTAGTTGTGTTACCCTGGACAAGTCACTTAACCCTGATTGTCTAGCCCTTACTGCTTTTCTGCCTTGGAATCAATAGACAGTGTTGGTTCTAAGACAGAGGGTAAGGGTTTTAAAAAAAAAGAAAGAAAAAGAGAAGGCATTCAACAAGGGCAGCTAAGTAACACAGTGGGTAGAGGAACAGACCTGGAGATGGGAAATCCTGGGTTCAAATCTTGGCCTCAGACACTTTCTAGCCATGTGACCCTGAACAAGTCACTTAACCCTGATTGTCTAGCCCTTGCTTCGCTTTCCAGCAGCATATACGCTTAACTACTGTATTTAGATCTAATCAATGGTTCATTATAGTATTTATATTTTTTAAGTCCTTAATGAATTAAAAAAAGATCCTGGGGGCAGTGGGCAGCTGGGTGGCTCAGTGGATGGAGAGTCAACTCTAGAGATGAGAGGTCCTGGGTTCAAATTTGGCATTAGATACTTCCTAGCTGTGTGACCCTGGGCAAGTCACTTGACCCCCATTGCCCAGCCCTTACCATTCTTCTGTCTTGGAACTAATATGTACTATTGATTCTAAGATGGAAGGTGAAGGTTTAAAAAAAAAAAAGGATCCTGGTCCTAGAACAGCCCTCGCTGTTTCATATAAAGTATATAACTGTACAGGAATATATTAAAGTGTTTTTATGATTTGGAAAAAATGTTAAAAATGTAATTAAAGTGTCCTAACTGCTTTTTAAAAAGGGAGATAAGGGTTATTTTTTAAAGACCAGTCAGTCCACAGTAATATGCATAGCCCAGACAAGAGGTGGTCAGCCAGGAAGGGAAAGGGTCAGTGGTGTGGTTGGGAAGGCTTGAGGAACGTCATGATGGGGCTGAGAGTGGCTAGAGATGGTGTTCTGCTCATCTGCTCAGTGCTGGCTGCAACTGATCTGATTTGGATGTTAAAGTTCCCAGACCCTGATCTTTGCTTTGGAGCTCTCCCCATCCCTCCTTTTCCTCTAATGGTTCCTATTTCACAATCCCTCTAGAGCTGGGGGTTTTCCTCCCCTTCCCAGAAACCATCTCTCTTCTTTTTAAGGCTAACAAAGTACTTTTCTACCCACAACCCAGGGAGGGAGGGATGAAGGGAGGGAAAGTATTTTAATGCTGATTTCACTAATGAGTCAACAGTTGATGAAGTGGTTGTTGGTTTCAGTCCTGTCAGACTCTGGGTTTCCATTTGGGATTTTCTTGGTAAAGATCCTGGAGAGGGTAGCTAGATGATTCAAGGCAGAGAAAGTCAGGCCTGGAGATGGGGAGTTCTGGGTTCAAATATGACCTAGCTGGGTGACCCTGGGCAAGTCTCTTAACCCCACTTGCCTCCTTCATACCATTCTTCTGCCTTGTAACTGATGGCTTCTAAAGCAGAAAGTAAGGATTTTTTTTAAGATACTATAATGGTTTGCCATTTCCATCTTTAAGTTATTTCTACTTTTTCCTCTTCTTTCTTTTCTTTTCTCTTCTTTAAATCCTTATTCTGTCTTAGTAACAACTCCCAGGCAGAGGGCAAATGCTAGAACATCGGGGTTAAGTGACTTGCTCAAGGTCACACAGCTAGTAAGTGTCTGAGGCTAGATTTGAACTCAGGAAGATGAGTCTTCCTGATTCTAAGCCCAGTGCTCTATCCACTATGCAACCCAGCTGCCCCTGACATTTCTTATGCTCCCACTATGTGCTAAGCTCCAATAAGGAAATATCCAGAGAAGTTCAGCAACGTGCCCAAGCCACACAGCCTTTTAGAGGAAGGTCAGAATCCAAGGCTCTTCCCATCACACCATGCTTGGTCCCTCAGCCTTGGGAGTCTTGGGTCCCTCCTGGCTTCCGTCTCCCAAATCAACAAGCGTCCATGGGTCAGGCTGCCAGCTCAAGCTGAAATGAAATTACTTTGGTCTCAGTGAGCTCCACTTCAAGCAGAACCCTGCCAGGGGAAGCGAAGGCTGTGATTTTCCTGAGAGCAAAGGGAAAACTTTCATCTTCCCTAAGAATGTGGGTGGGTCGGGAGGCAGAACTGGTCTGGCCAGTCTCAGAGCTTGCTTGGAAAGGGGAGCTGGGCTTTCCTTTGTCCTCAGCCTTACACAGCACATCCCTTCGGACCATTCCAGTGGGGGATTCTGGCTTGCCTCATCTTTGCTCCCTGTCATAAAAGCTGAGGGTAGTCCATTGTCCTCCGCAGAAAGTCCCTCCACTTCCCAAAGGAGAGGAAGCCTCCCTAGGTGGGTGGAGGATGCCTAGCCAGGTCCGACTGGGCTGGGAATATGGACACATGTGGTCTAGTCTCTGATCCACTGAGGGGGAAACTCAAAAGCTGTCAACGGATTATCCGGTGGCTCCATCCTGCCACTCCTGAACTCCTGAATATGGGTTGATTTTCCCATTAGAAAGTGAGCTCGTGGGGGCAGTTGGGTAGCTCAGTGGATGGAGAGCCAGGTTGAGATGGGAGGTCCTGGGTTCAAATCTGGACTCAGACACTTCCTAGCTGTGTGACCCTAGGCAAGTCACTACACCTCCATTGCCTAGCTCTTACCACTCTTCTGCCTTGGAACCAATACCCAGTATTGACTCCAAGATGGAAGGTAAGGAAGAAGAAAGAAAGAAAGAAAGAAAGAAAGAAAGAAAGAAAGAAAGAAAGAAAGAAAGAAAGAAAGAAAGAAAGAAAGAAAGAAAGAAAGAAAGAAAGAAAGAAAGAAAGAAAGAAAGAAAGAAAGAAAGAAAGAAAGAAAGAAAGAAAGAAAGAAAGAAAGAAAGAGAGAGAGAGAGAAAGAGAGAGAGAGAGAAAGAGAGAGAGAGAGAGAAAGAAAGAGAGAGAGAGAGAGAAAGAAAGAGAGAGAAAGGAAGGAAGGAAGCTCCTTGAGGGAAGATATTTCCTTTCTTTTCTTGGATTTGTATTCCTGGCAGTTAGGTAGAGAGAGCAGAGCACTGGACTTGGAATCAGGAAGACTCATCTGCTTGAGTTCAAATCTGGTCCCAGACATTTCCTAGTTGTGGGACCGTGAGTAGGTCACTTACCCTGTTCGCCTCAGTTTCCTCATCTGTAAATTGAGCTGGAAAAGGAAATGACAAATCACTCCAGTATCTTTGCCAAGAAATCCCCAAATGGGGTCACAAAAGGTTGGACAAGGCTGAAACATGACTCAGCAAAGATCCCCACAGCTCTTGGCACAATATTTAATTCATGAATATTTCTTTGTTCTTTCCTTCATTTGCTACACACTGGTGGAGGCCCTCATCCCCCCTCACCTAGATTTGGGCAATGGCCTGAGGCTGGTGGGTCTCCCTACTCTGGTCCTAGCTTGGAAGGTTTTTGTTTTTTTTTTAAACCCTTACCTTCCATCTTGGAATCAGTACTGTGTTTTGGTTCCAAGGCAGAAGAGTGGTAAGGGCTAGGCAATGGGAGTCAAGTGACTTGCCCAGGGTCACACAGCTAGGAAGTGACTGAGTCCTTGAACCCAGGACCTCCCATTTCTAAGCCTGGCTCTCAATCCACTGAGCCACCCAGCTGCCCCTCCAGGTCTGACCTTCTGCAGGAGACCTTCCCAACCCACCTATTCTCAATTCCCACTTACAGTTACTTCCCTGTCATTTACACTCTATGTATTTTATATGTGCCTGTCTAGAGGTGTTTTCATATTGTTTTCACTAAAAAGTGAGCTCCCTAAGGGCAGAGACAATTGTGATTCAGTTATTTTTCAATCATGTCTGACTCTTCAAGAGCCCATTCGGGGTAGTTTGCCACTTCCTTCTCTAGCTCAGTTTACAGTCAGGGGCAAACAGGATTAGTTAAGTGACTTGTCTAGGGTCACACAGGTTTTAAGAGTCTGAGACTGGATTTGAACTCATGATGCTGAGTCTTCCTAATTCCAAGCTAAATGCTCTACTATTCCATTTAGCTGCCCAGGGACATTGTGAGTGCCTAATAACTGCTTTTTGCCTAATGGACTGATCTTGGGCAAGTCATTTCCTTTTAGTGCTGCTTAGTATCTCCCATGAAATGATGGAGTTGGATTATAATGACTCATCTTGGTCCCAGAGAACAGATAATAAGCCTCTCCTCCTTCCACTTGGGAGACAGGTGGAGGAAGATGAGTCAGAATAGTAGGTGGTGTTAGTTGTGATCACCAAGTTGGTTGGTTTTGTTTAGCCATTTTTCTTTGTTGCCAAGAAGGATTTGGTGGTGGTGGAGGCGGAGTAACATATTGGAAAGTGACCTCAATGGAAGAACAAAAGGCATTGATAAAATTTTAATAGAAGTGGAAGAGAAAGAAGGAAAGAGAACAGGAGGAAATCAAAGGAGAATATTAGACTCAGCCATCTGGAGGATTTCTTCCAGCTCTCAATGCCATCTTTTTATTAACTCATCTTCCATCTTGGAATCAATACTAAATATTGGTTCCAAGACAGAAGAGTAGTAAGGGCTAGACAATGGGGCCATACTGCTAAGATGTGTCTGAGGCCAGATTTGAACCCAGGACCTCTTATCTCTAGGCTGGCTCTCTATCCACTGAGCCACCTAGCTATACTTCTGTATGATCTTGGGAATATCACTCCCCATTTTGGACCTTTATTCTCTTCATCTCTCCAATAAGGAGTTGAATTAGACAATCTCTAAGTTCCCGTGGACCTCTAAGGAGACGGACTAGAAGAGGAGGAGGTCCAGTGTAGTGCAATAGAGAGTGATGACTTCAGCCAGAGAATATGGGTCTGAATGCTGGTTCCATTCCTTGCGTGTGGCCTTGGACAAGTTGCTTAACCCATCTGGGCCATGGCTTCCTTACTGGAAAGATGGGAAGGGAGGTTCTACCACCCTGTCTTCTATGTCCGCCATAATGGAAGGAGGAGGGGAAGGAGGGCTCTGAGGCTTGGTGGCAAAGGTGAAGTGTGTGTGGGAGAAGGGACGTGCTTTCACTTTGGCCTTGGTACCCAGGCAGGAAAGGACCTGGAGAGATGCCAGCGGCAGGCAGATGAAGTGACCGAAATCATGCTGAACAACTTTGAGCGGGTCCTGGAGCGGGATGGCAAACTAGCCGAACTGGAGCAGAGGTCTGACCAGCTCCTAGATATGGTATGATGAGGAATGGGGGACCAGGGAGAGGAATGGAGCTGAGAGAATGACCCAGGAGCAGGACGGGAACTGAGCGAGGGGCCGGGGGCAGGGCTGGGCTGGGGAGGAAGTCCCTAAGGTGGGAAGATGATGGGAAGGAACCCTGACCAGTGTCTTTTCCAGGCACTTTACTAGTGGTACCTGCAGCCCTCAGCTTTTCCAAAGGCAGAAAAAGGAAGTTGTGGACAAAACATGAAAGGAGATTCTCTGGCTCTTAAGTCCAAGAGGGCTGCAAGAAACGCTGGGCCAGGGCTCAATGTGCAATAATGTTATTGTTGTGGAGAAAGTACTGGGCTCCCAGTCAGGAAGACCCGGTTCAAATCTCACTTTAGACACCTTAGTATCTAAAGTGACTTGCTTTAGTCACTGAGGTGAGTGAATCTGGGCAAGGCACTGAACTGCGTGTCTGCCTCAGTTTCCTTACCTGAAAAATGAGGGGCTTGGATGGTATAACTTTTGAGGTACCTCTTAGATTTAGATTCTCTCTGAGGGTGGAATTCAGGAGTTAAGTAAGAGCCAATATATTAATATAACCTGTAATAGACTATTTACCACCTTGGGGAAGGGAGAAGGGTAGGGAGAGAATCTGAATTGCAAAATGTCAGAAAATAATTACAAAAAATTATTGAGAGAGAGAGAGAAACAGACAGAGACTGAGAGAGAGAAGGAGAGAGAGACAGAGACAGAGAGACAGAAAGAGACAGAGAGAGAGAGAAGGAGAGAGAGAGATAGTGACAGAGAGACAGAGACAGAGGGAGGGAGAGAGAGAGACAGAGAGAGAGAGGGAGAGAGAGAGGGAGAGAGAGAGGGAGGGGGGGAGAGAGAGACAGAGAGAGAGAGAAACAGACAGAGACTGAGAGAGAGAAGGAGAGAGAGACAGAGACAGAAAGAGACAGAGAGAGAGAGAAGGAGAGAGAGATAGTGACAGAGAGACAGAGACAGAGGGAGGGAGAGAGAGAGACACACAGAGAGAGAAACAGACAGAGACTGAGAGAGAGAGGAGAGAGAGATAGTGACAGAGAGACAGAGAGAGGGAGGAAGGAGGAGAGAGAGTCAGGGAGAGAGAGAGACAGAGAGAGAGAGAAGGAGAGAGAGATAGTGACAGAGAGAGGGAGGAAGGAAGAGAGAGAGTCAGGGAGAGAGAGAGACAGAGAGAGAGAGGGAGAGAGAGGGAGGGGGAGAGAGAGAGACAGAGAGAGAAGGAGAGAGAGACAGAGAGACAGAGAGAGACAGAGAGAGAGAGAAGGAGAGAGAGATAGTGACAGAGAGACAGAGACAGAGGGAGGGGGAGAGAGAGTCAGGGAGAGAGAGAGGGAGAGAGAGACAGAGACAGAGGGACAGAGACAGACAGAGAGACACACAGAGACAGAGGGAGAGAGAAAGAGAGAGGGGGAGAGGGGGGAGGGAGAGAGAAACAGAGAGAGAGGGAGAGAGAGAGACAGACAGAGAGAGAGACAGAGACAGAGAGAGAAAGTTTTGAAAAAAGGGCTACCTGGGAATAACAGTGGTCTAGGAAGCTGCAAAGAGAAACGTGAGGGCGTTGGCCAAGATAACCTCACAGGCCTCCTTCCAGCCCCAAATCTCCCATGCTGGGACCCTCCATTAAGCTTCTTCCTCTACTTGTCATTCCAGAGCTCTGCCTTCAGCAAGACCACCAAGACCCTGGCCCAGAAGAAGCGTTGGGAGAACATCCAGTGGCGAGTGATACTGGGCGTGGTCATCGGTAGCATATTGGTAGTCATTCTCATCACGCTGCTGGTCATCTATGTCGTCTAGACGTGAGCCTCGGCATCCAAGGCCAGAACTCGGGGGAAGAGAGGCCAATCCCAGCCTGACCGCCAAGCCTCATGTGCCGGGAGGGCCCTGAGAACCATGGATGGCGATGGAGTTGGAAAAACTTTGGGAACTTTTCGTTGGTGAACTTGGTTTCACCGCTTTGCACGGTTACTAGACATTGATGCTTTGAGCCTTGATGACCCTGAGCCCTACAGGGTCCAAGCTATATTGCTCCCTTGCTAGCCGTACAGAGTTTAGTAAATACCACTGTTGGGTAAAAAGTCTGGTTTCTGTATGAAAGGGTCAGAGCAGGTTCCCTCCTTGTTCTCTCCCCAGGGTGGGCCACCCTCTGCTTAGGAAGTCCACTGCCTCCAAGCCCACATCCTCAAGGGACATAGTGTCTCTCCAACTTAGATGGCCTTTTCCTAGAGCATACCCTGGCAGATAAGGTACTGGACTTGGAGACAGGACAAGTGGAGGTTCAAATCTTTTCTCACACACTTTCTTCCTGGTTTGGGTGAGATGCTTAATGCCTTAATATGCCTCATTTTCCTCATTTGTGAGAACAAGTCTCTAGCGTGTCTTCCAGCTCTAGATTTATGAACGTATGGTCCACCTCAGGTTATTGATCTCTCGTCTCCAGAGCTTTCCTCTTTGTGCTTCAGAGGCAGTCCTGCCTCGATGGTACTTGGAGGGTGTCCTCTGGCCTGATATACAGAATCAAGAGAGAGTTCTCTCTGGCACCATAACAGGCTACGTTCCAGGATCTCAAGACATGACTCTTCCCCACTCCCAAGATTCAATAACTGTGCGTAAGTTCCTACTGAGAACCCAAGGACAATGGCAGCCACTTCCTTCCTCCTTTTTTCCATAGGGAAGTGCTAGACCTCAGGTCTAGAAAGGACCTCAGAAGCCATCTAGTCCAGCTGTTAAATGGCCCACTGTCTGTCCAGCCCAGCTAAGACAGGAGACCCAGCTCAAAAAACCAACAAAACAAATATAGAAAGTTATCTTCATTGGCATCCTTATTATCAAGCAAATCCTATCCCCCCTCCTTAAAAATAAAACCCTTAGCTTCTGTTTTAGAATCAATACCGTGTGTATTGGTGCTAAGGCAGAAGAGTGGAAAGGGCTAGGCAATGAGGGTCAAGTGACTTGCCCAGGGTCACACAGCCAGGAAGTATCTGAAGTAAAATTTGAACCCATGACATTCCATCTCTGGGACTGGCTCTCAATCCACTGAGCCCCCTAGGTGCCCTTTTTCCCCTTTCTAATTCTTCAGAAAAGGCATTATTTCCTGAGTGGCCTGGAGTAAAGGCATCCTACTTTCTCAGTGTCTGGGAGGAGCTGAATGCCCAGTTTAAGGGGATTGTGCCCTTACAGCTTCTGGGTAATGAGCTGGGGTTGGGTGGGAGGGGGAGTGGAAGGCCAGAATGACCCAGGATTAGCTCCTAGATCCAATATCGGTTGCTGGGAGACTGAGCTTGCAGCCAGGTGGTATGGGAAGCTTGACCTTTCCTCTGATTTAGCTGATGGGACCAGAATTCAAGGTGTCAAGTGGCCTTTCGGGGCGACTTGAATTCCCACCAAAATCTGTGAGTCATCCATGAGCCAGGGCAAGCCAGAAGCAGAGGGCAGAGAAAAATGGAAAAACCAGGAGAGAGGTGCTTAGTAAGCCCATCCCCAGCCCTGGAGCCTTTGCTTGGGCCTCCTTAGCAACCATTCAAGCAAATTTTGGAGGTGGATGTCTAGTGAGCATTAGGAGAAGACCAGCATTGATTGTGGACTTAGACAAGCTCTCTGGTACTGAACGTGCTGGTGACACCAAAGGACCTCCAGCCCAGACTTCAAGGAACTGAGTCTAGTACACTGGAAGCATCACAGGGTTTGGAGTCCAAGGCTCTGGATCTAAAGCCCAACTCATCTCCTTGTTACCAGGATGACCGTGGCCAAGTGAAAAACTATTCCACAAAAATTCCCCAATACTCCAGTAGATCTGAGCTCTCTTAAGGGTTTGTCCCCAACAGGGTAGCCTGCAACACATCCCTACCTACTCATCCTGTGTTTCTCTTGTCTGGGTCTTCCTGCGGGTCTGACACAGAGTTTATCCAATAAATTGGGGTAGGGGGAGAAAGGGCACAGTCCTTGCTTCCTCTTAAAATTTTAGGGATATCAGTGGAGCACTAGGACTGTCTATGAGCCCTCACCATATTATGACCAGCTCATCTTTTTATATAAAATTTTTCTTAATATATTTAATGTTCATATCACTTTAGATTCTCAACATATTCCCCCCAATCCCTTTCCAGAAAGCCAACCCTTATAGCAAAGAATAAAAAAATGCAGGGGCAGGGGAAAAGTTCAGCAAAATAACTGACAAACTAAGCACAACTGAAATAATTTGCAGTATTCCCCATCAAGTGTCCACCTCCTCTGCAAAAAGGGGAGGAGGTCAATTCTAAAAGCTATTGTTCGAACCCAAGCTTTGTCGTTACAACTCCACAGAATTCACTCTGGAATGTTTTTTGGTTGTTCTTTCCATTTCCACTGTCATCCTTGGTGTGTATATTATTGTCTTCCTAGTTTACTAATGTCTATTATTTTCCTAGTTCTGCTTATTTCAATCTGCATCGGTTCATAAAAGTTTTCCTATACTTCTCTGAATTCTCCACGCTCATAATTCCTTGTAGTACGGTAGTATAGTGGTAGTCTCTCGTTAACCGAGGATGACGATTGTCTTTGTGCGTTTTCATCTATGGTGTATAGATGAGTGTGCACAAAGACACTTGTGCATGAAGATTTAAGTGGAAAAGTCGATGCACAGAGACAGTCCCACTCTCTCGGCGTTGGAAGCCTGGATCCAGTGGCACAAAGAATCGTTACACCTGGAGACTTCCTCAGCGGCATTGGATGGCTGTGTTGTCTTTTGTGCTCCAACACGCCCTAAGCACTTCACAGTGCTTTGCTGCGTCGCCCTCTCAGCCGTTGAACCTTCTTGTTGGTTTCTTCCGTCTGTTCAGCCGAAGCAGTCTTCACATGCTGGGTGAGCAAAGCCCTGGTTCACCAGGGGTCCACGTCGACCCAATGGCTACCCTCACAAGGTTTAGCCGACCTGTCAAAGCCATTGCCCGGGGTGTGGCCACTGCCGCATGCTAGCAGCTACTGGGAGCCACACGTGAGAGCTGGGTGTCAGGTGAGGGTCAGAGGCTGGAAAGCTGCCCTAAGAGGGCACGACAAGCCCTCCATACCAGAGATGCTACCCCTCCCTGAGCACCCCATACACCCCAATGTGGCACAGTAATATTGTTACATTCACATTCTCTCATTTATTGACCTGTTTCTCAGGCTTCGTAGGTTGACTTTGCTTTCTGTTCTTAATCTCAGAAAGCGTGTTGCAATGGATATTCTTTCTGTCTTGGTGTTCTTTGGTGGTGGAATCTCTGGGGCATTTGAGGTACTTTTTAAGCATAATTCCAAATTGTTTTCCAGAATGGTCAGACCAATTGGTGGCTCCATCAGCAGCCTATTAGTGTTCCACCTTCAGCATCCCCTAGTCCCAGCTTTTGTTGTCTTTGTCATCATCACACCATCTGAGTGTGAGGGGAAACCTCAGAGTTGTTTGGATTGGCGATCATTTTATGCCTAATGATTTGGGGCTCTCTTTCACATAGTTCACAGTTCTTTGGAAAAACTCTCTCTTCTTGTCTTACCACTGGAATTTGATGACTGGAAGAGGGAGTGAGGCTGATGACTTCGTGCAACTGCCTAGCAGAAGTCCAAATCACAAGCAAGTTAAGCATCACCTCAGGGATATCATCAGTCCTCTTCCAAACGAAGGACCACCACCACCACCAATCCTCTAATGTGCATTGAAAATTGGCTCTACTATAGTATGCTTGTGCCCTGTATAGCTTAGCTATCAGACCCCTATCAGAGATAGTGAGGCAAAGATTTTTCTCCCAATTGACAAATTCCTTTCTTATGCTAGTTGCATTGATTTTGTTCATGCAGAATAACTTTGTTTTTCAGAGGTTGTAGTGTTCATTAGTACACATTCTTTTTTTTAGACCCTTATCTTCCATCGTACTATCAATATTGGGAAAAGGTTCCAAGGCAGAAGAGTGGTAAGGCTAGGAAAACATTCTAGACTTGTCCAAGGTCACCCAGCTAAGAAATATCTGAGGTCAGATTTGAACCTAGGACATCCCTCTCAATCCACTGAGCCACCTAGCTGCCCAAGATTATAATACATTCATACAACCTCAGAGGACGCCATTGGTACTGATAAAGTGGGTCTTTGTTTCATAGGGGAGCTTGGGGTCACTAAAAGAGCTTTTTAATTTGCTAAATTGGGCAGTGGGTCCTAATTATCCAGTACAAATACAGCTATCATCCATGTTAGAAGTGTATTTGCAATTAGGAACACATGCAGAAGTAGATTACAAAGCATTCAAGCCAAGAACATCACATAGTATGATAAATGCACAGGTTCCATTTGACGTTCACGACTCCATGCAATAAGCTGATAAATGGGTCTCACATGTAAGGAAGGGCCCCTTAGTCTTTCAACTATTCCATAGGGCATAGCTCTCCAGTGGCCCACTCTCTTTAGATAGAGAGCACCTACTGTGTGCAGGCACTGTGCTAAGCACTTTATAATTATTACCTAATTTGATTGGGATAGGACCAAATAACCTCCAAGGTCCTTTCCGGCTCTAAATCTATGGGAGGCAAGTAGGCACCCCAGGGGATGCCTCACTGGTAGACCTGAATTTAAATGCAACCTCGCATACCTACTAGCCAGGGAAGGCATTTAACTTCTAGCAGCCTTAGTTTTCTCATCTATAAAATGGAGTTAATAATAGCAACTATCTCACAGACTTGTATCAGGTTTGATAGATGGGTAGACAGACAGACAGACAGACAGACAGACAGACAGACAGACAGACAGATAGATAGATAGATAGATAGATAGATAGATAGATAGATAGATAGATAGATAAAATGATAGAGAGAATAATAAATACACTGACAGACAGATAGGTAGATAGATGGGCAGACAGACAGATACATAGATACAGATGGACAGATAGATTCAGACAGATAGAGAGAGAGAGAGAGAGAAAGAGATGGATGGATAGATGGGTGGATGGATGGATGGATGGATGGCTAGAAAAATAGAAAGATAGAAAAATAGATAAAATGATAGAAAGAAAGAATAATAGATACACAGATAGATAGTTAGATAGACAGATACATAGATACAGACAGATAGATAAATAGATAAAATGATAGAGAGAATAATAAATACACTGACAGACAGACAGATACATAGATATAGATAGATTCATAGACAGACAGACAGATAGATACATAGACACATAGAATAGATACATAGACAGACACAGATAGGTAGATAGATAGGTAAATAGGCAGATAGATGATTGATAGATAGATACATCAATACAGATGGACAGACAGATACATAGACAAGTAGACAGACAGACAGACAGATAGATAGATAGATAGACAGTTAGATGGATAGATGGATAGATAGATAGACAGACAGACAAATAGATACACAGATAGATTGATAGGTTTAAAAGATACTTTAGGCCACCTTAAAGTGTCCTCCAAATGCTAGTTCCGATTATTAGCAGCCTTTGCTCTTGTTTTTTCCCTTCTTAGCAAGACACCGGCCCTTTGTTGGAGTGTCTGACTGTGGTCGCCAGTATCACACCGTATTTGCTTGTTCCTCTCTGAGTTCTTCTGAATGAAACTAGGGACGGGGTTGGTTTATTTTTCAACCAATTTCTCAACCAAGAGAGACAGCAGTTCTGAGCGCACACGCCATCCCCTCTTCTGAGGCTTTGCAGATTGCATTAGGACGTCAGGGCCAGGCCAGCCAGCTAAGGGTAATTTTTCTCTGTGCAGAAGCTCCTGCCTTTCGGTGGGCACCAAAGGGGCAATCCCAGAGGCGGATGGCAGGTCTATCCACGTGCCTCCCAGGGATGTACCCTGGAGAAGCTATTCAGAGAACAATTTCTGCTGAAGCCGTCAGATGGCAATTGAAGCTTGAGCTGCCAGCCCTGGCCTCTTTCACACATGAGCAAAAGTAGGCTGGCAGCCTGGATTTGATGGATTCACTAGGAAGCACTGCCAGCTTTCTGGTAACTGCCCAGATTCTGCTTGGTTTGCTCTGGGATTGTAAGTGTGAAGATGATCACAGAGTATTTTATTAATTCATTAAGACTGTCTCCTGAGCCTCCAGCCCATGAAGATTCTTCTTCCTAATTTTGCATGAACACTTACTAGTTGTCTGACCCTGAGCAAGTCACTTAACCTCTGTTTGCCTCAGTTCCTCATCTGTAAAATGGGGATACTAACAGCATCTACTTCCTAAGACTGTTGTTAGGACCAAATGAGATCTTTTTCTTTTTTTACGCTCTTAGCAGAGTGCCTAGCACCCAGTGGATGCTTAATAAATGTTTGGCTCCCCCTCAAATAATATACTTTTGCATATAAAATAAAGCACAAACTTAAGGAACGATATCGGATCTGGCTGCTCTATTGCTCAGATAAATCAAAGGAAAACCTTCCCTCCCCTCTTAGTCTCCTGATCTACAGCTTGGCATTCCCAGGACATCAAAGTGCCCCTTTGGTTGTTGGACCCCATTTTTTAATGCCACTCATTCTTAGCTACTATTGGAAATGCAAAGATCCAGGACAATCCCGAGGGACTTTGGACAAAGAATGCTCTCCGCCTCCCGAGAAAGAGCGCTTGCAGTCAGAATGCAGATCAAAACGGAAGATTTTTCACTTGTTATTTGGGTCTTGGCTTTATAAGATTACTCATGAAAAAATGAACAATATGGAAATATATTCTGCAGGATAATACGCCCAGACTGAATTGCTTGCCAGCACAGGGGAGGAGAGAGAGAGACAATTTGGATCATACAAATTCCAAAAACTTATGAGGAAATTTGTTATTATATGTAATTGGTTAAAAAAAAAAGTCACTCATAGCATCCTTTTCCAAAAAAGGAGTTCCTGTTCCGGACTCATATGACGGGAGTTTAGTCCTGGAAGAACTTGGCCCCAAAGAGAGGAAAATTGAGCTTTTCTTCTGCTCTCGGAAAAATAGGATGCACCTATGGTAATAGCCTCAGATACTTCCTGGCTGTGTGACCCTGGGCATGTCACTTAACCCTGTTGGCCTCAGTTTCCTCATCTGCCAAATAAACTGGAGAGGAAAACAACAAACCCCTCCAGTATCTCTGCCAAGATGGGGAGACAGAGAATTGAGTGTGACCAAACCACAAAGTTACAGCATATTTTTAGTGAAGTAAAGAAAGCACAGACCAAACCAGATATATGGAGTATATATAATGCATGCCAAACTGTGTTAGAGGTTACACACAAAGTACTCCTGTCATCCATCAGTGGCATGCTAAGGAAGCCAGCTGTGCTTGTTCAGTCATGTCCAATTCTTAGGAACCTCATTTAGGGTTTTCTTGGCAGAGACACTGGAATGGTTTGCCATTTCCTTCTCCAGCTCACTTCACAGGGGAGGAAACGGAGGTCAACAGGGTAAAGTGACTTGACCAGGGTCACACAGCTAGGAAGTGTCTGACGCCAAATTTGAACCCAGGATCTTCCATATTTAGGTCTGGTTCTCCATCCACTGAGCCACCCAGCTGCCCCCAACTGGGGTATTAACAGCAACAACAGCAACATGCCCTTTCGTGGTGCTCAAACATTTCCTAAGAGCTTTACAAAAATCTCATTTAATCATCACACCCCTGGGACGTGATGAACCCATTTTATAGATGAGGAAACTGAGGCTTGCCCAGGGTCACATAGCGAGTAGGTCTCTAAGGCCAGTTTTGAACTTAGATTTTAACCTCAGGTCTAGTACTCACACAGCTCCCTGTCTCACTCTCCTTTGGAAGAAGAATCACAACTGATTTTCCAAACCCTCTGGAGCCATTTCTTCTTCCTCTGGATTGCTAGCTGGATCTTCTCCCTATGAGTCATTGCCCAAGTCTAACTGTCCAGCTGGAGCCGATGGATGAACGCTTCCAGGAGCCTCTCCATCATTCTTCTTAGCCTGGTCATCAGACCAGACCATCTAAGCAACTCCTCACTGGGTCACGCTAAGCTGGAGTGCATTGTCTCTGCAGGGCTTTCCTAGATCGTAGAATGGCAGATTGTTCAGACTCTCCCTTGGTTCCATCTCTCTAGACAGGAAGTCTGGTGTAGCGGATATTGGGCTGAACCTGGAACAGGGTTCAAATCCCATCTCTGATACTCTGTCCATTTGGTAGCCCTGGACAAGTCACTTAACCCTTTGGACATTCCGTTTCCTCATTGAGAAGCTCTGGGTTGGACTAGATGGCTTTTCAGGTCCCTTCCTGCTCTCCATCTATGGGGGGAAGCTGGGATTCATCCTTCTTTTCAAAGAGGACCAACGACAGCATAGGATGATGCCTTGATTGGCAAACGCATCGGCTTTCCGGGAGGTGGAGTTCCACCAAGTCTTCGGCTTCGCTCCGTCTTCCAGAATCGCCAGCGTCCACTGGCCACACGAGAGGATGACTGGCCATGACCCGGGGCTCTTCGGCTGTCCTTGGCATCTTCCTCGGTGCCGTGACCAAGCTCTAAGGACTCCATGGTGCCCGCTTTGGCTGCTTCTATGACCTTGGGAACAAATTGTTCTCATCTGCCCATTCCACCGGGGGACGTCTTCATCTGCTTAGGGAAGATGTCCATCCCCCTAACTCAAAACTAGCACAGATGCAGCTTCTCCTCTCCCCCTCCCCCCGAAGGCTTACTTCAAGAAATTCTCTGAAATACAGTTCAGGTATCTCTTATGGCCCATTGCCCATTAAGATGCTTATCCCTTTCCCCATTTTGAGTCACCATGAAGGTAAATAATGATCAGGACTTTTATAGCTAGGTGGCACAATAAACAGAGTGCCACTCCTGGAGCCAGGAAGACTGAGTTTCAATCCATCCTCAAACACTTCACTAGCTGTGTGACCCTGGGCAAGTCACTTTGCCTTGTTTGCCTCGGTTTCCTCATCTGTAAAATGAGCTGGAGAAGGAAATGACAAACCACTCTAACATCTTTGCCAAGAAAACCCCAAATGGGGTCATGAAGATTCTGACATGTTTCAGAAAGACAATAAAAATTTTGACGGTGCTTTTAAGGTTTGAGAAGTACGTGACAGAGGCTAATTCATTTGACCCTTCCAACAACCCTGGGAAGCAGGTGCTATTATGATTCCCATTTTATAGATGAGGAGACTGAGGCAAGCAGAGTATAAGTGATTCGCTCAGGGGTCCAGGGAAGTGTCTGAGGCTGGATTTGAGCTCAGGTCTTCCAGTGCTCTACCCACTGCGCCACCTAGCTGCCAATAGGCATGTGGAAATTTTCAGCACCTCTTTTGTATGAAATGAAAAGAAAAGAAACTTGGCGTTGAGATGCCACCCAAGCTAGCTGCCTGTTACATAGGTAACAGAGCCAAGCATTTGCAAGCCTAGCAGCAGCTGAGCCACAGATGCTTTGGGTTCTTACATGTTCTCTTCCCTTTTTCTTTTTCTTTTTCAAATGTTTTCTTTTCCCCCCAATTACATGTAAAAACAATTTTGGAACATTCACTTTCCTTTAAACCCCCACCTTCCATCTTAGAATACAGTGTATTGGTTCTAAGGCAGAAGAGTGGTAAGGGCTAGGCAATGGGGGTCAAGTGACTTACCCAGGGTCACACAGCTGGGAAGTGTCTGAGGCCAGATTTGAACCCAGGACCTCCAGTCTCTAGACCTGGCTCTCAATCCACTGAGCTACCGAGCTGCCCCACTCTCCTCTCATTCTTGATGAATACAGATAGGCACCATCCAGCTTGCTTCTTTTTCTTTTCTTTTCTTTTTTAAAGCCTTACCTTTCATCTTAGAATCAATACTGTGTATTGGTTCTAAGGCAGAAGAGTGGTAAAGGCTGGCAATGGGGGTTAAGTGACTTGCCCAGGGTCACACAGCTGAGAAGTGTCTGAGGTCATATTTGAACCCAGGACCTCCAGCCTCTAGGCCTGGATCTCCATCTACTGAGCCACCCAGCTGCCCCCTGGAACATTCACTTTTTTAAAGTTATAGAGTTCCAAATTCTCTCCCTGCTTCCCAGCTTCCCTTCCTCCCTCCTTCCTGAGCCAGGAAACAATCTGATATAGAGTTTGCAATGCATATTCTGTTTCCAAGAGAACCATGAGGGAGTTTAGGCTGTTTTCTTCCTCAAAGGACTCACTCCAGGAAGCCATTGGCAAAGGAGAACTATCATTTATTCCCCATGCCTACCCAAGTCAAAAGCAGAGATGGGAGAGAAGGGATTCTCTCAGCACGGCTGCCCTCTTTCACCCCCTGGGATGCAGCCGGTGATCTCTGGCTGGCCGACTGATGAATTCTGGAGGGCAAAGACACAGGAGCCCCTCACAGACCTCCAGACTCAGCCAGGTGCCAAGCCACCTCAAGCCCTAGGAATTCTCCGTCAACTTAACCCAGGTGTCCTAGCTTCCCTCTGGCAGCTCCTACCTGTAAGCCCCCAAATCCATGAGTTCTTGGAAACAAGGGAAGAAACCAAAGAATAATGTTAGAAATTGATGAAATAAAAAAAGAAAGAAAGAAACAAGGGAAGAGAAAGAGAGAGACAGAGTAGATAATAGGAGGAGTCACATATCACTGTATTGTTCACATCCCTCTTTATGACCTGGATCCCTAGTCTGATAGAGTAGCCTGGTTAAAAACTATCTGGTTTTGTTTATCTGGGTTGGGGTGGTGGTGGTTGTCTTTGGGGGGAGGGAGGGTGATGCTGTGAGGCTCTCTGATTTTCTTATACTCTTTGGTCATACAGTCTAGTCTGCACTTTAGAATGACCCATTAAGATGGCTCATTTACCATATCCCATTCATTTAAAAAATGTTGGTGTGGTCCTCTCAGCTCTCAAATCCACTCAATACTTGGAGCTGTTAGAGAAAACCAGAGCCATGGAAAGGAAGGTTCCTTCTATCTTAGGAGGCATTATATGTGTCTGCCCCATACGTGATCCCCGTGAATATGTATGCATTTCTGGGAGAACGAGCTCAAAGTGTGTAAGAGGAATATTTTGTTGTTATTTTACTGCATTTTGGTTTCATCAAATGCCTTTCTTGTGAGTGAAGTGTGTGTGTTCCGGTTAACCAATAAAAAGGAGCACATTGGTAGGGGCTCGTGAGCTATGATCTGAAGATGATTCTGATCCACAAAGTCCCTGGGACTTGGAGTAGCTAAATTGGGACTCATGATACAAAGCTCTGGAACTTATCGATTACAGCTTATGTCAGAGCCCCAAATGCCATTTTCTGTATGGTAGAAGAAGTCTCATTAGTAGTAATTTGTCTACTGGCAAACGCAAGAGATTTCTGCTGGCCATCCCTCTCCTGGAATAAAATTGCTCCCCAGCGCTCTAGGTTGGCATTGGTGTGTCACAAAGAACTTGCTTGGATCTGCATAAACCAGTACTGGTACATTCTTCAGGCAGTTGACTAAATCTTTAAGAGCCTATTCAGAGTTCTTATCCCAGCAATCTTGAAATGGTTCCACAGGGTTTAAACCAGGCTATACTTTTCAGTTCTGCTGTGATGAGATTATTGAAAGGGCTACTAATCACAGCATAGATCTTTGTCAAGATCAGTCTTCCTGAGTCCAAATCTGGCTTCAGTTACTAGCTGTATGACCCTGGGCAAGTCACTTCACCCTGTTTTCCTCAGTTTCCCTATCTGTAAAGTTGAGTCAGAGAAGGAAATGGCCAATTACTCCAGGATCTCTGCCAAGAAAATGCCAAAGAGGTCATGGAGTCAAACACACCTGAAACAAATGAAAAACAAAAACCCCCCAATATTTTACAGACCTTGTAAGCATGATAAATCTTTTGAAGGAGTAGAATGGAAGTAGAGTGAGCCTGAAGCTGAGACCCGTCCTTCCCACCCAAGCCCTGGCCTCAAGCAGTTACTCCTCAGATGGTTTATCACAAAGCTAGACTTGTTCCAACTTCTTTCCCTTCTCAACTCACTAGTGTATAGGTGACCCCAAGAACTTGACCCAATTTCCTTAGTCTATCCAAATCCTCCAGTACCAAGTACTTTCTGCATTTCATCTAAACCCTATGATGGACTGATTATTTTTAACTGGTTTGGCAGCAGAAGACTCAAGTGCAAATCTTGGTTCTGCCACTTACTAGCTGTGTGACGTTAAGCATCCCTCCATCTCTTTGGATCTCATTTTCCTCAATTATAAAATTGGGAGTTTGGATTGGATCAACCCTGTGACCCCTTCCATTTAATCCTATATTGCTAAGACCAGTGGTGTCAAACTCAAATAAAGATGGCGCCTTGACTTTAAAAAGCACAATTTAGGGAGCAGCTGGGTAGCTCAGTGGATGGAGAGCCAGGCCCAGAGACAGAGGTCCTGGGTTCAAATCTTGCCTCAGATACTTCCCAGCTGTGTGACCCTGGGCAAGTCACTTCACCCCCATTGCCTAGCCCTTACCACTCTTCTGCCTTGGAACCAATACATAGTATTGATTCCAAGACAGAAGGTAAAGGTTTTAAAAAAAAAAAAAGCACAATTTAATAACATGATCTAAATTGTTTTTATTTATTTTGTCAAACATTTCCCAATTCCGATTCAAGGCACTCAGGAGTTTTGAAGGCTGATTATTGCCGGGGGGCTGTGAATGTGAGACCTCTGCTGCCAAAGACCACCCATCTATTTGAGAATTATTCAGGATCTTGACTAACACTTAGAAGTTTGGAGAGTATTTTGTACAAATCATCTCGCCACAGCCTTGTGATGGAGGTATGAAGGTTGTTATCATCCCCATTTTATGGATGAAGAAATTGGGGCTCAAAATGGTTGACAGACTTGCCCAGAGACAAGGAACTAGCAGGTGTCAGAGGCAGGATTTGCACTGAAATGGTCTTCACTCTCCGTTTTGCATTCTTTCCATTACACTATTCTGCGCCTCTCCCAGGATGACAGTTTGCTAAAAATAGGAAGCAATATGACACCAAGAACATTCATGCACAGTAAACCTTGCCAAAGTGAACCCCCCACCCAGGTTTGTTATTCAATCCCTCCCTTCTTCCTCTCCGGAGAGGGGCCTACGCGGTTACAGGAAGCCCTGGAAGATGGAGGCAGGATTTAATACAATCTTTCCCTGTCTTAGGAGAGTAATTAATTCTTTAAAAAACAGAACCAAGGCTTCCTGGGGTGAATTCTCTTGTTGAAACCACAACATTTCCATTCATTTCGATTAGATAAATGTTTATGAATTCCTGAGCCCCTACATTAACCATCGTATATATCCACTGATACTCAACGCTTATTTAATTGAAACTTGAAATTTGAAACTGAAATTGATTTTTTTCAAATTTCAAATTGAAATTGACATTTAATCAAAAAAAAAAAAAGAGCAAATCCATCCATTGAAACCAAGGCAAGGTCAGTACACTTGGCAGTGGGATCAAAGGTAGATTGCTCAATTTGGAGTCAGGAAAACCAGGGCTTGAATATTGCCTCAAAAAAAAATTATTAGCTGGGTGATGTCAGGCAAAGCTTTTGTCTCTTGGCCTT
Organism: Monodelphis domestica; assembly: GCF_027887165.1. Taxonomy (NCBI): domain Eukaryota; kingdom Metazoa; phylum Chordata; class Mammalia; order Didelphimorphia; family Didelphidae; genus Monodelphis; species Monodelphis domestica. Next base: position 725,355,444 of record NC_077227.1, on the reverse strand, counting down.
GGTTTATTCATCTGTAAAATGAGGGAGTCAGACTTGTTGACCTCAAAGAGCTCTTATATTTCTAAATCTGTGATCTTTTTATAGCATCCCTCAGAAAATTAAAAAGAGGCAAGAAAGACTATACTAGCCAACCACAGGAACTCTGAGGGGAGCTTAACACAGTCTTCACCCACTACCAATTGCAAAGATGACAGATGGTGGCTCTCCTTTGGAAGTGTTCAGCAGTGAGTGCAATGCAAATCAGTCTTAAATGAAGAAAGGTTTGCTTCCTGTAGTACCAGGTCTGAGGTAGCTAGCCCAGTTTACACTCAACCATATTAGTAAATCGGGTTCACAGAGATGGCCACTATATTTCTTAAGGACTCTAGGGTTAGCACTGAGGGGTGGGAGTTGATCTTCTTTGCTCATAAGCCCCCACCAGTATTGACCACCTCCATCTCCATCGCCATTCCCTCCGTGATATCCATTGATATCCATTAGATAAGCAGACAATTCACTTTTAGAAAAAGGTATTTCTCTTTTTCTTTTTTAAAAAAGATCTTATTTTCCTAATTACATGCAATAACACTTTTCAACATATATTTTTCAAACTTATAAGAAGCCTCCGTCCTTCTCATGCCTTCCCTCTCCCAGAGAGGATAAACAATTTGATCTGGATTATACAGCTATTATAATGCCAATCATGTTTCCATGTTGGTCCCTTTTGTAAGAAATTGTTCATAAAAAACCAAAACCCCCAAGTAAAAACACAAATAAAGTTAATGAAAGTGAAAAAGAATATGCTTTGGGTCATTGGATCGCTGAGAGTAGTCAAGTTTTCACAATTGATCATTGTTATTATTATATATATTGTTCTCCCGGTTCTGCTTATTTCATTCTGCATCAGCTCATTTAGGTCTTTTTAGCTCTTTCTGAAATCATCCTGCTTACATTTCTTACAGCACAAGTGTATTCCATCACCATCATACGTCACACTTTGCTCAGCCATTCCCCAATGGATGGACAGCCCCTCAATTTCCAATTTTTGCCACCATAAAAAGGGCTGCTATAAATATTTTTGTACAAGTAGCTTCTTCCCTCAGAAAAGGGCTTTTTTCAAAGGAGTAAAGATAGTTGGTGTAAACAAAATCAGTGACAGTAGCCTCCAGGTGAATGTGGGCTCAGCTTTAGAGAGTACATGTGACAAAGGGGTAACTCACAGCTTCTAGATGTTCTATTTCTGGAATCCTCAAGATGTTCACATTAGGGGAGGAGGAATAAGAAAAGGGGAACACGAAAAAGGGAGGGTGAACTTGGGGAAGTGATAGTCAGAAACAAAAATATTTGTGAACAAGGAAAGGCTGAGAGGAGAGGAAAAGAATGCTAAATTGGGGGGTGTAGCAGTCCACCCCTAGCTATGGGCAAGGGAAACAGTTGGTATGTACAGATTGTCTTAGAAGAGAGCATACTTGGGGGCAGCTGGGTAGCTCAGTGGATTGAGAGCCAGGCCTAGAGATGGGAGGTCCTAGGTTCAAATCTGGCCTCAGACACTTCCCAGCTGTGTGACCCTGGGCAAGTCACTTGACCCCCATTGCCTAGCCCTTACCACTCTTCTGCCTTGGAGCCAATACATAGTATTGACTCCAGGACGGAAGGTAAGGGTTTAAAAAAAAAAAAAGAGAGAGCATGTTCAGTCTTGAGCATGCTCAGTATTGCACATGGCTGGGAAAGCCTTTGACTCTTGACCCCAGCTTCCTCCAGGTTAGGCGGGAACACAGGTTTCTTTGTGCTCACCTGGTTAAGAGAAACCACACCTATACCTTGTCATTAACCAATGAGAATCATCCCTATGTACTATGTATATTTGCATATCAAAGATTATATATAGCCCAGCAAGCTCCGCCTCTCTCTCTCTCTCTCTCTCTCTCTTTCAGGCTAGCTGATGGCTGTCCTGGTTTAAACCTTCTCTATCTCTCTTTCATCTCTCCGACCTATGTGGTATTAAATGTGGATCTCTGGACTGGTAAAAGCCTTCGGAAGGGTCCTTTGATCAGAGCTTAGCTGTGGCTCATGGAAAATTAATAAAGACTCATTCCTGCCACCTCATATCTCTAATTTGACTCTGTCATCCCCCCGTGGTATCTAAAACTTCTATCCTGTCTCTATCTTCCTACCTTAAAGCTTCTCTCCCCTCTGAGGAAGCTTTAGGGGGAAATAAGATAAAGAGAAACACACAATTAGTATTCATAATTATGAATGTGAATGGGATGAACTCACCTATAAAACAGAAGAGGATAACAAAGTGGATTAAAAACCAGAATCCCACAATATACTATCTATAGAAAACACACTTAAAGCAGGGAGACACACATAGCATAAAGGTAAAGGGCTGGAACAGAATCTATTATGACACTAGCTAATATGACAAAAAAGGGAAATGACAAAGGTTGGAGGGAATGTGGAAAAATGGAGATATGGACATTAATACATTGTTGGTAGAACTGTGAATTGATACAACCATTCTGAGGAGCAATTTGGAACCAGGCCCAGAGGGCCAAAAAACTGTGCACATATACCCTTTGATGTGCAATGACTTTTCCACTTAAATCTCCTTCATGCACAAGTGTCTTTGTGCACTCATCTATACACCATAGATGAAAATGCACAAAGACAATTGTTATCCTCGGTTACCGAGAGACTACTACCACCATACCCTTTTACCCAGCAATACCATTACTGGGTCTGTGTCTCAAAGAGATCAAAGATAGGGAAAAAGACCTACTTGTACAGAAATATTTATCTCAGCTCATTTTGTGGTAACGAAGAACTGGATGGCCATCACCATCAAGAAATGGCTTAACAAGTTATGGTATATGATGGTAATGCAATATTATCATGCTATAAGAAATGATGAACAAGATGATTACAAAAAAAAAACCCTGAAAAGTCATATAAAGTGATGTGAAGTGAAGTGAAGTGAGCAGAACCAGGAGAATGTTATACACAGTTACAGCAATCATAGATGATGATCAACTGTGAATGACTTCATTATGCAATGACTTCAGCAATGCAGGAATCCAGAACAACTCCAAGGGACTTGTGATTAAAAAAAAAAAAAGGCTCTCCACTGCCATAGAAGGAGGTGATGGAGTCTGAATGCAGATTGAAGCAGACCATTCTTTTTTTTTTATTTTCTCTATGCATTTTTCTCTAGCATAAACAAGTGTCTTCTTTCACAACATGATGTCCATGGAAATATATTATATTATGACGCATGTACAACCTGTATCATATTACTCGCTGTCTTGGGGAAGGGGGAAGGGTAGGAGGGAGAAAGAGAACACAGATTGCAAAATGTTAGAAAATGGTCCTTGAAAATTACACTGACGTAGCTGGAAAAAAAATTTTTTTAAGCTATTCCCCTTGTGTATGGTATACTTTTTCTGCTGGGCTCTCTGTAGAGCCTTGAATCTGTCCTTGGCTCCCAGTGCTGGCTCTGTTTCTAGGTAAGGCTGTCCTGAAGAAACTGCTACTAGCACTCCAAATTTAAGGTCCTCCAAAGTTTGTGAGATCCTTCTCTGCCAAGGTGAGAAGGAATGAAGGATGGAGGAAGTCAATGAGGAAGCAGAAGTAGCCTCCTCTCCCTCTCCCAAGTGATAATTCCTCAGGGTTGGCTGAAATGCTCTCTTCTGGATTGCTCTTCACTCCTATGTGGAAGGAAAAGGACCAGGAAGAACCTAGGACCTAAAGAAAGACTAGCCATATATCCTAGGGAGACAAATAAGCCAGCCCTGATGGGTTCACCCTGCTTGAAGATAGACGAGGAGAAGGCATCTGATTGTCTCTAGGAATTAATGGCCTTTGGAACTAAAATCCAACAAATGGGCAATGCCTCTCATTGGGGAAAAGAAAAGAGCCCTTCCAGGTATAGAGCCTCCTATCCAGTAAGTATAATGCCAAAGCAAGCTCTAACAGTGCTAGGAGAGAGGTTCTTCCCTTAGTTCCTTCACTTCCAGACTGTGGAGCAAATTGAACAAAGTGAGTTTGAAATGACTCGACTAGTTGAGTCCTTCTACCAAATGGAATTCAGTAAACCAAATGACTAGAGCCCAGACTGAGAGAGTAAACCCCATTCCAGTGGACAGAGAGGTCAGTATGACTCTACTGGACTGATCAGTGGGTTGACTCCTTTCCCCAATAAAGACTGCCTTCCTGAACCAATGGTTGGGCAGATCCATCCAGTTGAAGTCCAGTTGTTGTTGTTCAGTCATATCTGACTCTTCCTGACCCGATTTCGAGTTTTCTTGGCAGAGATACTGGAGCGACTTGCCATTTCCTTTTCCATTTCCTTCCTGAGCCAATGGTTTGGGCAGATCTAGTTGGACTCCAATAGAATCCTGCAAAGAGTAATAGCAGGAGAAGGTGCCATAAATTCTTCCTGGGAACAAGGAACACAGCTTCTTTACTTGGGCAAGAAAGAACCTAAAAATGCACCAGAGGAAAGGATAGTCCAATTCCCAGTTCTTTGGAAAAAGTGAGGCTGGGAGGCCACAGGGGAGCAAGTTTGGATAGAAGACCCTCAGGGTTCTGACCCCTGGGAGACTGCTCATAAACCCAGAGGACACTAAGTATCCCAGAACTGACCAATTTCCTTCAGTAGCTGCAAACAAAGGGTGCTCTTTACCCAGATTTCCTGTGGTAATACTCCAAGTGGTCATTACCTTCCTCAGCCAATGTAGTTTGGTGGAGTTAGAGGTTCTTAAACCTATTTTTGTACCCTCGTCCCCTTTAGCAGCAGTCTAGTGAAACTTAAAGACCCATGGCCCAGTGGATAGATAGCTAGGCCTAGAGTCAGGAGGACCTGGGTTCAAATTTGACCTTAGACGCTTCCAGCTGGGTGACCCTAAACAAACCATGTAGCCCCATTTGCCTAGCTTTTGCCCTTCTGTTTCAGTTGTTACTAAGAAAGCCTTTCTCCTTAGGCCACTCCTGAGACTTGCTGAGAAGATCCATGAATAGGTGTGGCTGCCCCAGATCAGACAGAATGACTATCTGGGCCTTGGAAGGCCAAAGGGGAGCCAAGCTTACTCATCTGTTGTGATCCTGAGTTCTTTGTTTTGCACAATCAGAAAGAACCAGTTCTCTCCCTCCGTGCCAGTCTCGTGTTACTAATTGCCTACTGGACAACTCCAACTGGCTGTCCCATAGTGTTCTCAAACGTCCCCTTTTGTGTTGAAGCAACCACTAGCTAGCGTTCCAGTAACCTAGGTTTAGCCTTTGAGTCACATTGGACTCTTCTCCCTCGCAAAGACCTGCATCCAATCAATTGTTGTCTTGTTCGTTCTTTCTCCATATCTCTTGCGTCTGTCCCTTTCTCTCTACTTCCTCTACTTCTAGTCTAGCTCAAGCCCTCCTTATTACATCTCATCTGGACTAATTGAATAGCCTCTCATTGGACTCCAGGCTTCTAGACTCTCTTCTCTCCATCTTCCACTAAGTTGTCCAATTCATTGCCCTAAAACACAGATTCTTCCTAATTGTTGTAAAACTCAAAAATCTTAGATAATAATCATTTCCCATCACCTCTAGGATAACATTTGAAATCTTCAGGGAACATTTCAGGCCCTCCACAATCTGGCTCCCACATACCCTTCCAGTATCGCTTCCCATTACTCTTCTTTGTATATGGTGTTGCTCGGTAATGTCCAACCCTTTGTGGCCCCATTTTGGGGGCTTTCTTGGCAAAGTTACTGGAGTGGTTGGCCACTTTCTTCTCTAGTTCATTTTATAGATGAGGAAACTGAGGTAAACAGGGTTGAGTGACTTGCCCAGGTCATAGAGCCAATAAGTGTCTGAGGCCAGATTTGAACTTGGGAAGATGAGTCATCCTGACTCTACACTCAGCACTCTCTCCCGTGTGCCACCTAGCTGACCCCTCTTTATGCATATTTTATTACAAACCGGCCTTTGCACAGGTGGTTCTCTTTGTCTGGAATGTACTCCCTTCTAAATTCCATTTCTTGGATTCTCCAGTTTCAAGATAACTTAGATGCCTCCTCCTGCAGGAAGCCTCATCTGATCTCACCAGTTGTTAATTCTCTTCCTTTTGAAACCCTTTTTGTATTATTTTGTATCAACTTTTTATTTTATTTTATTTTTTGAGATATTTTATTTTCCCAATTACATGTGATAACAATTTTCTACAACATGTTTCCAAAATTATCCAAATTGTCTCCTCTCACCCTTCCTTGTCCCCTTCCAGAGATGGTAAGCAATTCAATCTGAGTTGTACATGTATTATCATGTAAGATTTACTTTCATATTGACCATTGTTGTAAGAGAATATCTGTATAAATCCAAATCCCCCAAATAAAAACACAGACTAAAATGAGAAATCATATTCTTTGACCTGCATTCCAACTCTAACAGTTCTTTTTCTGGAACTGAAAAGCATTCTTTGTCATAGTCCTTCAGAGTAATTCTGGCTGTAACTGTGGACAACATTCTCCTGGGTCTGCTTATTTCACTCTGCATCAGTTCATGGAGGTCTTCCCATTTTTTTCTGAAATCATCCAGCACAATAGTATTCCATCACCGTCATGTACCACAATTTATTCAGCCATTTTCCAATAGATGGACATTCCCTTGATTTCCAATTCTTTGCTACTACAAAGAGGGCTGCAATAAATATTTTTGTACAAGTAGGTATTTGTCCTTTTTTAATCTCTTTGGGATCCAGACCTAGTAGTGGTGTTACAGGATCAAAGAGAACATGGTTTTGGAGCCCTTTGGGCATAGTGTATCAGATTTTATTTATTTATTTCATTTATTCAAAGCTATTATATATATATGTATATATATATATATATATATATATCCACTTTAGTAGAATGTAAACTACTTGAGGGTAAGGACCATTTCATTCTTGTCTTTGCTCCTGTGGTGCCTATCCCAGAGCCTGGCACAAAGTGGGTGCTTATTATCATTTGTTGGATATAATTGAATTGAAGATAGAGACACTTACTAGAGAAGAGTGGGAAACAAGTTAAAATGGTTGATATATTCTATTTAAAATAAGAACTTTACCTTCTCCCTTAGAATAGATATGAAGTATTGGTAGCAAGGCAGAAGAGCACTAAGGGCTGGGAAATTTGGGGTTAAGTGACTTGTCCAGGGTCACACAGCTAGGAAGTGTCTGTGGTTACATCTGAACCCAGGACCTCCCAAATCCCCTGAGCCCCCTAGTGGTTGATATATTCTGTTAATGAAGTGCCAAAGAGCAGATTTGGGAAGGCCTCCTGGAGCAAGCCCAGAATTTCAGTACTGGAAGGTATGTGAGTTATGATCTAATCTTTTTTTTTTTAATAACCTTTACCTTCCATCTTGGAGTCAATACTGTGTATTGGCTCCAAGGCAGAAGAGTGGTAAGGGCTAGGCAATGGGGGTCAAGTGACTTGCCCAGGGTCACATAGCTGGGAAGTGTCTGAGGTCAGATTTGAACCCAGGACCTCCTGCCTCTAGGCCTGACTCTCAATCCACTGAGCCACCCAGCTGCCCCCGTTATGATCTAATCTAATACACACTTGTAACTGGCAAATGATCATCCAGTCTTCTGCATTGAGACCTTTCACAGGCTGTCTAAACAGCTTAGAATTCACTCCTTCCAAGTATCTGACTCTTAGAATCCCCAGCTTCCTTCAAGGCTGTGAAGATTGGATTTAGCTATCTCCTGATTGTAACAATGAAGGTACTTAGCTCTTCCTTTATTGTGAAGATTGAATTGTAATCCCCTATTTTTAGATTTTAATCCCCAAAAGTGTTAACCCAGTATTTAAAGTAGATCTACCCACTTTAACTACAAAAAGGTGTGAACTAACTACAAAAAAGGTGTGAACACCCATTTCATACATTGAGTGGGCAGTCATGGAGAGGAGTGTCTGCTATGATTGGTAGATGTAAATTTAGGGGAGGTAACACAAGAGAAAAAGATCTTTAAATAGAGGAAACAGAGGCACATGGAGAGGAAAATGAAGGATTCAGTCACTCAAAGTTGGCCTGGAAGAGACTCACTTGGGCTTGGAGTGAAGAGAGTCACTCAGAGTTGGAGGGTAGACATACACTTGAGGAGAGACTGGAAGAGAGACACTCAGACTTGGAGTGAAGATACTTGTCTGTGCAACTGGACCCCTGGAGGAGCTTGTGCAGGAGACCTCAGACTGCTTTCCTTCTAGTCAGTCACCATGATGAGTGTAAAGGCTGACTTAGTTTCCTTGCCTTTCTGGAGGTATGAACTTCTGAGAAAGGCCCATTGTCTTGAGACTCCTTTTCTCTGGCTGGGGCCTGAGAATTTCTACCTGGCTCAGAGGAAGCCAGAGCTCGCTCTCGCTCTCTCTCTCTCTCTCTCTCTCTCTCTCTCTCTCTCTCTCTCTCTCTCTCTGTCTCTCTCTCTGTCTCTCTCCCCTTTACTCTCTTCCTTAATATCTTCCCTCTATTGTAAATAAACTACCATAAATTTCATTTACTTTAGTAATTCATTTTGGGATTTAGTAATTAAATCCCTGGAGACCATCAATTAAATATTCAGTCCAACCACAATAATAAATCTAACAAGGCTTAGAGCATGTGCAGCTCCTAGAGACAGATCTTTTCTGTTTTTGTTTTTCTTCTCTTCTCTCTCTTTTTTTAACCCTTAACTTCCTTCTTAGAATCAGTTCTGTGTATTGGTTCTGTAAGGGGTAGAAAATGTGAGGGGTTTTATAAAAGGTTAGACTGGATTATTTAAGAATAGGGTCACCAGGAATTTAATTAATTCCAAAGAGATTTATTTTAACAATTTATCTATAAAATGTAGAAAGAGTGAAAGTAAGAAAAATCAGACAGAAGATAGGGTAAGATATCTAGCCTACACACTAAGTAATTTGCTCTGGCCCTGGCTAAACCCAGGCAGGGCTAGTTAGTCCTTAGCAGGAGGGGCCTCAGCCTTGAGCAGAGGACCTGGGGATGCAGGGAGCCTCTCTCAAGAGGATAGGTCTCTCCTGATGGTAGACTCTTCAGAAAATCCAAGGAAAGGAGTCAGCCTTTTTTCATTCACCATGTGTCAGTCCAAAGGGAAGCAGTCTGAGATCTCAAAGCCTAAATTCCTCCAAAGTCAGGTCAAAGACCAAGGAGAGAAGAGAGCTCTCACAGGAAGTTTCTTGGCATTTTTAAAGACCATTTCTTTCCATCACTTCCTGTTACTTCCTTCATTTCATGTGTACCAATTATAGCTAAAACTTTTGCTTAGAACTGCTCAGGGGACAGTCAATTAATTCTGATTCGTCACCCACTATCCAATTGTGAGTAGGGTGTTTACACTTCTGGTGATTGAATTTTAAAATGAGCAGGGGAGAGTTAATTAAATCTTTACAATCAGGGGAGAGTTAATTTAATCTTCAGAATCAGGGGAGGATTAATTTCACTTTCACAATCAAGGGAGAGTTAATTTAATCATCATTATAGTTCCAAGGCAGAAGAATGGGAAGAGTGAGGCTAAATGACTTGCCCATGGTCACACAGCTAAAAGTGTCTGAGACCACATTTGAACCCAGGATCTCTGTTCTCTAAGTCTGGCTCTCTAATTGCCCCTTGAGTGATCATTTCTTAGCTCTCTTGGTTATAGGTGCTCATTCCCTCCTCTGATGGCCATATATTTAGAGCTAGAATGAACTTAAGTGGTGATTTTACCTGCCCCCATTTTACAGATGAGAAAACTGAGGCTTAGGACACTTAAATGACTTGCTGAAGGTCACATCATAGGTATATGTAAGGATAATTTAGGGTCATAACCTAATCTAAGTTTGATTTTTGGTCGCCAGGGAATATCCCAAATAAAATACCCAAGTCAGTTTGGAAAGCTATGGTGGTTTAATCAATATAGAGGGAAAAGATCAAGGAGAAGAGAGAGGGAAAGGGTATAGGATTTCACTTGCCTGGCCTGTGCCAGGGGGAGTTCAAAGTCCTCCCCCACAAGGTTTCTGAAGAAGATTAGAGGCTTCTAAGTGGATAGTGTTTGGAAGGTAAAGGAGGAAAAATCAGCCTAAACTCCGAGAGAGCTCAGAGGAGACGCCTCACCTGAACTAGGTTACTAGGCTTCCTCCAGTATGGTATTACCGCTATACCGGACAATAGCTGCCGCCATGTGGCAAGATGCCAAGACGCTCAGCAAGCTGCCACCAGCCACCTCTCCACTGCAAAAGAGCCCAGGACATGAAATATATAGATGGTTTTACATCACTTTCCTGCGTCTCACCTGTACTAATGGTAGCTTAAGCTTGACTTAGGACAGCCCAGGGGTCTGTCAGCTGTTTCTGATTTGTCATTTGCTAGCACATGTCTATCATCGGCCATCCTCCTAGATACTTAATCCTTAAGTATGGGTGTAGACATTCCTGATTTTGTTAGACTAAGTAGGGTGGAGTAATCTAAAGTTTGAATATAGCAGAAGCAGAATTTAAACCTAAGTCTCCTGACTCTATAGACCTGGGTTCTTTCTCCTAAAACATATGGCCTCTATGTACATACTCTTCTATGCCTAAAGATGATCCCTCAGGAGAACTTCATCCTCTTGAAGTCAAGGACTGGGTTTCATCACTGCTTTGTAACTTCCATCACCATGTATACAGTAGGCATTTAATAAATGTATCTTGGATTAGATCTCATTTTGGATATCTTTTGTGGTTAGGAAGATTTCTTACCCTACATCTATTACATGTAGAAACAATTTTGGACAACTGTTTTCTGACATTTTACAATCAAGAGTCTCTCCCTCACTCCCTTCCTCTTTCCCCCACCCATGCCCTTGGGGTGGTAAATAGTTTGATATAGGTTATACTGGTGCATTCGTACAGTGCATATTTCCCTATTTCCCATGTCACGACTGAAGACACATATCACATATGCACTTTAAAAACTCATGAAGGAAATAAAATGAAGATGGTGTGCTTTGATCTGCAATCAGATTCCAACAGATCCCTCTTAGACTGTGGATAACAGTTTTTTTAAAAGCCTTATCTTCTGTCTTAGAATCAATTCCAAGTATTGGTTCCAAAGTGGAAGAGTGGTAGGGCTTCAGCAGTTGGGATTGTGACTTTCCCAGGGTTACAAAGGTAGGAGATAAAGTTGTGCTGTTGTTTTTTTTTTAAATCATGAGTTCTTTGGAATTATCTTGGAACCTTCTTTTGCTGATAATAGTTGAATCCTTCACAGTTGGTCATCTTATAACATTTCTGTTACTGTATGTTCTGCTCTCTTGGTTTTGCTCACTTCCCTTTGCATCAGTTCATATAAGTCTTTCCAGATTTTTCAGAACTTATCCTGTTCATCATTTCTTATGGCCCAATAGTTTTCCATTACAGCCAAATAACTATAACTTGTTCTTATCTTAAGTCTAATTCTGCCCCTCTGTTTCCTTTTATTGTTCTAACCTGTCTTTCCAGACTTATTACATGAATTAATGAAAAGGAATAGTGCACTGGGTAGGCAAGTAGGTAGCACTGTGACTAGGGTGCCAGGCCTGGAGTCTGGAGGATCTGATATCAAATCTGACTTCTGGCACTTCCTAGCTATGTTACCCTGGGTAAATCACTTAATCCCATTTGCGTAGCCCTTGTCCTTCTGTTTTAGAGTTTTTACTAAGGCAGAAAATAAAGGTTTAAAAAATTAGTGCACTGGGCTAAGAGCTGGTAGTACAAATAGAAGAATAAGGCAGTTGATCCTCTTAAGAAACTAGTGTTCCAATGGGGGAGACACCCCCATACATACAGGTTTCAGCTGTAAATCACATGTGGTCCTTAGATGAGTGAGGTCCTTGGGGAGAAGTAACAAGGCAGGTGGTAATGTATCTTCTAGCATATTGTTTCCATTGATAAAACCCCATGCATTGAGCTGTATAAAGATACCAAGGACTTTGATGATGAGAACATTGTTTCCTGTTTCTTTGGTTGCTGTGCCCTCTGGGGAGGTAGGGTGAGGCAGGGGGTTGCAGCACCTGCAGAGGAAGTTGCCAGGTCTCCTCTCTGACACGGGTTATTTTTTTTTTTAATGATGGCTGCAGAGGGCAGGCTGGATGTTAGGCTCATGTTAGGTGTATGTGTGTTCTCTTCCCAAATTTAACTTCTTGTAGTGGCAGTTCAGGGCAGGGATAGCTGGAATGGCTGTCCCCTTCTTTACTGAGATTGTTCTCCTGGATGAAGGCTTGGAGTTGGCCTGGAAGCAAGGGATTTGGGACGCAAAAGGGACTAGGCTGTTTCTTCGCAGGATTCTGGGCACAAAAGGGATGGAAATGGGCTGACTCCACTGGAATCTCTGGGGAAGTGGTGGTTGAGATTGTGTTTAACTAACTTTGTGCATGCTTCCTCCTGTCTCTCACTTAGGACACCTTGCTGCCTCAGCTAAGCTAGTTTGCTAGCTCCATTGGTGGCAGCTGGGGTGGTGGCAGTAGGGATAGTGTGTCCCTCTTTAGCCATTACTCCCCTTTGCTTAATCTATGTCCTATCCCAATTTCTTGACCATCCCATTTCCTCACTCTATACCTTAGGCTGTCCACCTCTTTAAAAACAAACTTGTCCTTGCCCCACTGCTTTGATTTGTATTCTAGTTCCTTCAAGTCTCAGTTGAATGGCCACTTCTCTCAAGGTTGCCTCTCTGATTCCCTCCATCCAGCTTTCCCCAGCATAGAACTTTGGATATGCTTTATATGAACTTATCTATGGGTATGTCAATATATGCAGAGTAAAGAATACTTTAAGAGAATCAGAGGAGAGAGCTGAAATCCTCCTGTTGATTACTACCCTGTGACCTTAGGAAAGTCACCTTATTTCTCTGAAAGTCAGTATTATCTCCTGTAAAATGAAGTCATATTATAAGGCTTCTAAATCTACAGTGATTCCTCCTAATACGAGGTAAGCCCTTTGAGCAGGAGTGTTTCATTATGGTCTTTGTATCCCTAACACCTAGCACACAGTAGGTGCTTAATGAATTGGCTAATTATTCCCTCTGCCCTGACTCTTCCCTCTTCATCTCTGCCTCCTGGACTTCCTGACTTCCTTCAAGTCTCAGCTAAAATCCCATCTTTTATGAGAAGCCTTTCAGGCTAATACCTTCCCTCTATCCATCATCATAGTTGTTTTCCTGTTGTCTCCCTTTTTGGATGGTAAGTTTCCTGAGACCAAGTCCCCTTTTGCCTTTCTTTATATTTCTGGAAGGCTTAAGGAGAAGGGAAGGGAATAAGCATTTATACAGTACTGCCTACTCTTTACCAATCACTATGTAGGAGGTGGGTGCTATTATTATCCCTATTGAACAGCTGTGGAAATTGAGGTTGTGACTTGCCCAGGGTACCATAAGTACAAGTAAGTGCTTAAGCGTGCATTTAGACTTAGGTCTTCCGCTCTGTCCACTGTGCCACCAGATACTTCCCCCGACCCCCACCTACTTAGCATGGTGCCTGGTATACAGAAAGCACTCAATAAATGCTAATTGTCTGACAGTTCTGCTCTCGAGCCAAGAAGAACAAAATCTAGGTGACCATCAGCCCTTAAAAATCTTGAAAGCTGATGTCCTGTCCCTTTGAGTCTTCTGACCAGACATGCTCAGCTCTTTCCTGATATGAAATGGACACCCACGCCGCCTTCCCCAGGATTCTCTACAGTGGGGCGTGGGGTGTGCAGTGACCGTGGTGCAGCGATTAGCACCTCGTAAGCGCTCACTAAATGCTTTTTCATGGATTCCTCGTGCATTCTGGGGCTAATTGCTTCACTGATTCAAGGATGCTTGCATGCTTTCATTAAAGGGGACTGCCCTGGAGGACCAGGGAGAGGTGGCCAACCTGACTGGAGCCTTCCGGGGCGGGCGGGTGGGTACCCCGCCCTTCCCAGCGCAGCGCCGCGAGAGGGTCGCAGCTGTGCCCTCCATCCCCAGCTGTCAAAACCCGAAACCCTGCCTCCCCACCAGAGTCCGGCTCATCTCGCCCTCCCATTGGCCAGAAGCCCCGCCCCGGGGCTTCCTTTTAAAAAAACTACGGTCACCTGACCTCCAAAAGCCAATGGAAACGCGCGTCTGGGGATTCCTTTTCCATCCGCAGCCTGGACAGACCACTATGCCCGCCCTTCTCCATTACTTATTGGTCTGGCTCTATAATATCGCCCTCCCATTGGTCAGATCGGCCGGAGAGGGAGGGTGGCAGGGAGGTTTGGTCGCGGGAGCTCTGAGTCAGCTGCTGCAGAGTGGTCTTGGGTGGGGTTGTGGGCTGCTGTGGGCTTGACCGCGGCCAGACTGGTGGGTCGCTGCTGGTGCCGCCGCCGCCCACCGCCCGCCGCCGCCATGGAGAACTTCCCGGAGGAGATGGATGAAGAGCAGTATTGGCAGAACGAACTGCTGCACCTGGCGCGGTGGGCGGGGCCGGCCATCCCTGGGGATTATCCGGGGCGGGGATTATCCGGGCCCTCCTCGGCAGGGCGGGGATTATCCGGGGCGGGCGGTGCTGAACCGGGCTGTGGGTTATCCGGGAATGGGGTGGGGGAACCGGCGGGAGTTACCTGACCCGGGGTTAGGTTATGGGGGGGAGGGGGGTTACTTTTTCCAGCCCAGAGATTATCCAGGCGCTGCCTAGACCAGGGATAGGAATCATTCAGGAACTTATCCAGAGATGAGGGATTATTGGGGGAAGGGGTGTCACCTTTTCCAGTCTAAGGATCCTTTAGGGATTATCCAGAGATGGGGATTATGGGGGGGGGGGGTCCATCCTTTCCAGCCTAGAGATAAAGTAGGGATTATCCGGGGCTGGCTAGTTCAGGTTTGGGGATTATTGGGGGAGGGGGGGTTCCATTTGGTTTAGGGTTAGGGATTATCCTTTAGTTAGTGTTAAGGGCTTCCGTGTCCAAGGATGAGGGATTTTCCAGGGGCCACCTTTTCTAGATTAGAGATTATTGGGGGGGGGGGTGCGGGGGGCGCGGGCTGCCTAGTGCAAAACCGGAAATTAATTGAATCCGGGCTGGGAATTGTGTGGAAAGGAGAGAGGAGAGTGTGCATCCGAGCGTGCTTTGGGGGTGTGTCTAGAGGCTGGGCGTGTGTCTCTGTCAAGGGAGAGGTTTATGGGAGCTAGGGCCTGAGGATTATTTGGGGGCTGAGTTGTGGAAGGGGGAAATTCCATGGTATTGGGGAGGGAGCTCATTGGGGGAGTAGTGATCTCCAGGTTGAAGATTATCCGGGCCCCTGCATTATCCTGGAGCTTGCCCGGGGCAGGAAGGAGGGGAGGGGAGGGGTGGGGTGGTGTACATTTGTGAAATGTCCGGAGAAGGGCATTGAAGGGCAGGGTTGGGGCGGGGAAGGATCCGGTATCCGAGAAGATCCAGGGCTGAGATTTACCTGGAAAAGGGGTGCTGGACAAGGGATCGTTGGGTTTGGGCTGCCACTGCCCTGGTGTGACTCTCAGCCCTCCCTTTCTGCTTTTTGCAGTGCACATTTTTTTGGTCATTTTTCATACATCACGGTCATTTCCTAATTTACATTCGCACCCACCCCTCCATTAAACTCTCTGCCACCAAGAAGGCTGTTTGAGCAAAGCCAGCAGAAACAGTAGCAGCCACACTGCATACCCATGGCCACCTCTCCCCCTCCCAGACTGAGAGGAGGGGGAGGTGTGTCTTCACCAGTCTTCTGGGAGTTAGCTTGATCATGGAAATCCATCCGAGTTCACAGCTGTGTTAGAGTTGGTTTCATTTACCTTCCTGTCATTACTGTGTGCATCATTTCCCGGCTTTTCTTCCTTCTGTATCTCTCCATGGATCCTCCCATGTTTCTCTGTATACTCATGACGTCATTTCTTTTGGAGCAAGCGGTATAGACTGCTTCACTCTGGAGCCATTACATTACTTAGTCGGTTCCTGCCCAGGGGGCCTTGCATTCAGCCATCTGCTATCACAAACACACAAAATGGTGCTATGAATGTATTGGCATATTTGGGGACTTTCTTTCTGCCCAGGACACTTTTCAATGGGATGGGCATTGAGTTGCCAACAGGTGAGCTCTTTAGCTGGGAAAATCGACTTCCTCCCCCTGCTGCCAAGAGAGCCGTGGAGAACCTGCCAAAAACCACCATCACAGGGGCCCAGGCCGGTGAGGGGCCCCCTTTCCCAAGGACCTCTGTTAATTATGCCGATTTCCTGTCAGCTTGTTTTAGCCTATGTTACCCCTCCCCTTCTTCCTCTACCCAGCATGCAATTCTCTCCCTGTTCAATCTTCCAGACCAGGAGGGTTTAAAAAAAAATCAAATGAAGGTGTCAAACACCCCTGGAGACTGGCCTGCTTTTAAGGAGGCAACATTGGGAGGATTTGGGGTGGGAAGATGGATGAAGCAGGGCCTGATTTGATGGACTTTCCCTCACAGACGCAGGTGTTAAGTGCCCTGTGTGCCTTCTGGAGTTTGAGGAGGAGCAGACTGCCCTGGAGATGCCCTGTGAGCATCTCTTTCACTCAGACTGCATCGTGCCCTGGCTAGGCAAGGTACCCACCATTTCCAGGGCAAGCACAAGCAGCCTTCCATACTGTCCTGGTGTCCAGCCCTACTACCATATGGCACTGTCCATCCACAGATCATGAGTATCAGGGGGGAGTTTACCATACCTTCCATCACAGAGTCACTACTGGGTATTGGTTCCAAGGCTGAAGGTAATAGCTGGGCAATGGAGGTTAAGTGACTTGGCCAAAGTATCATAGCTAGGAAGTATCTGAGGTCCAATTTGGACCCTGGGCCTTCCATCTCTAGGCCTGGTTCTCAATCCATTGAGCCACCTAGCTGTGCAGCAAGGGCTAGGCAGTTGGGGTTAAGTATCTTGCCCAGGGTCACACAACTAGGAAGTGTCTGAGGCCCAGTTTAAACCTGAGTTCTCCCAAATCTAAGCTGGTGCTCCTGGCTTCCCTGAAGCTTTCTTCTAAAAATGAGCATAAGGCACAGGCCTAAGAGGAGAGAGAGAAATGGACCCTGTGCCATTTTCATTCCCACTCTGTTTTCCCAGACCAACAGTTGCCCTCTGTGCAGATATGAACTACCTACAGACAATGAGGACTATGAAGATTACAGGAGAGAAAAGGTAGGGCCAGACTTGGGGGACTCCCCTGTTACCAGACCTGAGAGACCCCAGAGAGGCATGACCTTCTCCCACTCACCAGGCCTTGTCCCAGCACTAGTGTAGGCAAGAGAGTACAACTAACCCTGGTGGAATCTTCCCCCCTGGAGTGGTAAGAGGGTCTCTGGATCAGATGTCAGAAGACCAGGGTTTGAGTGCTTCACAACTCTTGATTCTAAGGACCTCTTCACTCCGAGACTTGGGAGGGAAATGCTTGCTCATCTCCACTTTTAATGATCTCTGATTCTGTGGAAGTGGGAGGGGGCTGGTCATATCCTCCCCACCAAGAAGTCTAATCCCCAAAGGGCTCCATGGTAAATCTGGGTGGGGTGTGTATGTGTGTGAGGGGCAGAGTGTGGGGGCTTGAGCTAACATGGGCCTTATTGCCCAGAGTGGGAAGGATCCCGAGATGTGCCTGGATCCAGCTGAAAGGAGGGAGCGTCTCCTCTCAGATCAGGTCTGTACTGTGGAGTAGTGGGGGTGGGAGAAGGGAAGAGGGGATCCCTACGCTAGAGTAAATAGTTGAGCCATTCAGGGTGGGCATCCCAAAGATGTGAACATGGTGGGCAAAAACCTCAGTGTCTTACCTGGGCATTTTGCCCACCCCATCTAGCAGTTCTGAGGCTGCTGAAGGCCTGTGAAATTGGGGTTTCTTAAGGATGTAGGGGGTACAAGATCAAAAAGGGCCAGTGCTTAAAAGGGGATGAGGCTTGCTGATTGTGGATAAGGGGGATTGGCTTGGTAGCCCCAGGGCACTCAGAGTCTACCCCCATAGCTCATCCAACCAGATGGGTTGGAAAGGTGACCCCTGGGTCTAATTTTGTAAGATAGGGAGTGAGGTGGGAGGGGGAAGGATGTGCAACAGAAGACAAACATGAAATAATTTGGCCTCTCCGGGGATAGAATCATCTCCTTTGTGAGGTAGTGAGTTTCCCATGCTGGGAGATGGCAATCTGAAATATCTGGCATGTTGAGGATTTGTGTTCAAGTTCAGGCTGGCCTAGGTTCCTTCTGAAGTCCCTTCCACCTCAAGGGTTTTAAGAGGACGGTGGAGTCTAGGTGTATGGGGAGAACTTTGGGGACTGAAGGGCTGCACTAGTGGCTACAGGGGGAAAGGGTTTGGGTGAACTGAGCACCTCTCAAATCCACATTGATAAACCTTTGTTGGCTTCTGCCATTCCAGAATGCTTTTGCCAGGGCAAACAAGGCCCTGGCCCTTAAGCAGCCTTGGGCAGATTTGGACGGGAACATTCGGTGCCGTCTCTTCTTGGGCCTGATCATCACGGCCTTAATGTTGCCTCTTCTGAAGTGGATCATTGTGGCCACCACAGAGCGTCCTGGGAACCTGCATAACCCAGCAACAGCGTGGCATCAGGGGGCCACAGCCAAAGGCTGGGGGTTTGATCCAAGGCCTGGAGACTAACGAGCCTGAGGGGAAGAGAAGCCACCCCCACCCAAACCATTGGGCCCCACTAAGGAACAGTGGTTGGTGCTGGAGTTGGAGAAACCCTGGGGAGCTCTCTGAGGTGGACTTGACTCCACCACCTGTACCTTGCACGATGACCCCCTCCCTCCCCAGGGGTACAAGCTAAATCACCCCTTGCTACTTAGAGCTGAATAAAAGCCCCTCTTGGGTAAAAGATAAAAGTCTGTATTCTGTGTGAAGCGCCATTGGAAGGTTCTTTTTGGGGGCAACAAGATTTATTAGGAAACCTATTTCTCATTCCCAAAGGTCTCCAACTTGGACAAACAGTAGTCTCCATTGTTGACTTTCTAGATCCAGTTTTCTCCCCTCAATCCTCATACTTAGAGACAGCCTCCTCAGGAGAAAGATGAGGGCCAGGGCTTAAAGCCCACCTGCATTGCTTATCACCCTTGTGACCTTGGGTAAGTCACTTGTCTCAAACAAGCAGGTTGAATTAAATGGCCTCTGAGGTCTCTTATTATTCTAAAGGAAGCTTTAGAGGGTGGGTCCTTCACACTGGGCAGCTGTGGTATCAAAATCAAATAGAAAGGAGGGCAACTAATCAGTATAGAAAGAGCTTTGAGGGCTACATATTGACTTAGTTTTAAAATGTATTATTATATACATTTTAATTTATTTTGTTAAACATTCTCTAAGTACGTTTTTACCTGGTTTGATTCCTCTGGTGTAGAGCACAGAGTTCTCAGGCTTGGCCTGTGGCCCCTACAGCAATCCCATTCCACCTTCTTAAACCCTGATCTTTCCCCTTTTCTGAGCCTCTTACTACATGCTACTACTAATAGCATGAGGTGTAAGTCAGCTACTCCTTACCTGATACAGAAAAATGAGGGAAGAGACTCTAGGGTTGGTCTCCAAACAAAAAGCTTAGCATACTGAATAAAAACAAGCAATTATCTTTGTTCTCATCATCAGGCTTTCCTTCTCTCCCAATTCTTCTCAAAGCAGTCTTTCAAGAGGCAGGGGGATGGGGGTGGGGGTGGCATCTTTCTCTGGCAACCTCTGGGTGGAGAATGACGGGCTAGTACCTCAGCTAAAGATATTTGGGAGATGAGCGGCAAATAGAGCTGCCAGCATTAGTCACCTATCAAATACATGTCAAATGCGGGCTGGGATTTCAGCCAGGTGGCATGGGAAATCTGATTTTCTGCAGGGTTTCTTCCCGGCTTCTCTTGGTTCCCTCTCTTATTCCCTGAGAGCCCCGAGGCACCCTAGGCATAGAGGTGCTTAGAGCAGAGTGTCCTCAGCTCCTGCTTTAGTGAGAGGCTACCCTGATGAGGTCCACGTAGCCAAATTTAGGGGTCAGTGGGGTGTGAAAGATCAATTCATCGATATTTATTGAGTGCCCCCTATGTGCCAAGCACTCGGCAGAGACTGCTAGGAATTCTACAGAAGAGACTACCGAAGTCCTCAAAGATCGGAGAGTTTAAAAGTCAGAGGGACTGAATTCAAATAACAGTCATGCTACTTTGTTTCTTCATCCAGCAATGGAGAGGTTGGATTGGATGTTCCCTGGAATTCCTTTTCCATCTAAATATTATGATGCCATGAAGTGAGGGAGGCTAAGTGCGACCCAAAGACAGGGAGGAAAGGAATGGCACTGTCCGTAAAGGCCATTAACGAGGAATCCCGGCAGCCTTCCTGAAGGAGATGGACCCGAGCCCCATCCCCAGTGAGATTAGCTGGAGAAGGCATCCAGCAGATGGGGGCAGTAGTGAGATAGCAAAAGAAGGCCTAGCCTCGACCGGAAAACCTGCCCTACCTCCTCCTGCTGCCAGCAGCCAATGAATGCCTAGAATCGCGGGCTGCTTCCATTGGATGGGGCCTCAGACCACCTGATTCACGTCGACGAATGGAAAAGAAACCTTGGGATTTCCGGGGTCTCGCAACCCCTACTTGGCGTGGAGCCCGCCTTCTCTCAGTACTTATTGGACGCTGGGACGGATATCGGTCTCCCATTGGTCTGCGTAGAAGAGAAGGGTGGGATCGTTTCGCGCCGCTTCGCTGTGTCAGAGGCCCGGGCCCGGCCAGGCCCGGCTCGGATTCTTGGTTGCCATGACGTCCTACTTTGAGGAGCACGACTGCGAGCCCGGAGTGCCCGAAGAGCAGTACCGACAGAATGCGCTCCTGGAGTTGGCGCGGTGCGCGGGGGCGTCATCGCCGGGGCTGGCATCCCGGGGTCCGGAGGGGTGGAGGGGGCGTTAATCGAGGCTTCGGAGGAGTGGTGGAGGGGGCATTAATCCGGGCTCCGAGAAGGGATGGAGGCTTTAATAGAGGCTCCGAGGAAGGGTGGAGGAAATATTAATCCGGGCTCCGAGGTGGGGTGGAACCGACGTTATGCGGGGCTCCGAGGAGGGGGTGGAGGAGGTGTTAATCGAGGAGGGATGATCCCTATGTTCTTCAGAGGCTAGCGAGAGCCTCCTAGGGGTACCGGGGATCAGGTAAGTGGCAACTGGAGTGCAAAGTACTGGATGGAGGGGCAACTTTGGGAGACATCAGGGATCGTTGCCCCGATCTGACAGCTTTCCGCTTTCCACTCCAAATCCTTTCCCCAGGACACTTTTCAATGGAATGGACATTGAGTTGGCATCTGCTGACTTCACTGACTGGGACCACAGATTGCCTCCTCCTGCTGCCAAGAGAGCTGTTCAGAATCTGCCCAAAGCCATCATTACAGGGGCCCAGGCTGGTGAGGGCCCTCCTTCACCCCATTCCTTTCTGCTTCCCAGTCCACCTCTTAAGCCAGTTGAGAGCCCTACCCCCTCTTCCTCTACTTGCCTGCACCCCCCTCCCCCGGGAAATTTCTGTGGAGTCTCATGAAGGCAAGGAGAGAAGAATGCTTTTGAGGCCACAGTGCCGAAATGGCTCGGGGTGAAGGCTTGGGCACATGTGGAAGGGAAGGGGTAGCAAAGCTAATAAGACTTTTCCTCTCAGACAAAGGCCTGAAGTGCCCTGTTTGCCTTGTGGAGTTTGAAGAGGGACAGACAGCCCTGGAGATGCCCTGCCAGCACCTCTTTCATTCAGACTGCATTCTGCCCTGGCTGGGCAAGGTACTGGAGATTTCTGGAGTCTGTTCCCCTGCCATCTTTCATATGTGTTTCACCCACCACTTGTTTACTTCATACATCCACAGATCTAAGTCTTATCCTTGGAATGTCCATAGCTTATGAGCCATAGCCAGAAGAATTGAAATTGGGGGATGGGGAAAAGAATCATACCCAGAAGTGTACATATGGCTTGCCTAAGCTGTCCTCCACCTCTTGGAGTCCTTAACTTGCTCCCAGATTGCCTTGCTATAGGCTTTCCCAATCCTTCCAGTTCCTAATCACTTGGTATTTATTTCATTCAAGTGAATGCAAACTCCTTAAGGCCAGGAACTGTTTGTCTTTGTAGCCCAGACACCTACACCCAGTGCCTGGCATTTAATATTTATCTAATTGGTCACTCCCCCGGTTTCCCCAGACCAACTCCTGCCCACTGTGCAGATGTGAGCTGCCCACAGACAATGAAGAATATGAAGAACATAAGAAAGACAAAGTAAGAACAGACTGTGGGGAGAGGAATTGGGAGCGAAGGCCAGAACCAGGCTGGTATTGCATGCAGTGGGGGTTACAATTAGTCCTAATCTAAGAGTCAAAAGATCTTGAGTCTGAGATTGTAGAACCTCTGAGTCCCTGGGTATAAAGATGTCCACCTTGGTCCTTCCTTGGGCTTTTGTGAGGATCAGTGAACATGCCTTGTCAAGGCACCAAGTCCTCAGCTTCCTAGGGAAGTTCTGAGAGCTGTACTTCTTGTCGACAGACCCCTCTTAGGGAGTCTGGGTAAAGTAACCCTGCCTCCATTCCTTAGGCCCTTTTTACCTTCTAGACCTTACTGTGATATAGGGTCATCCTCACTTTCTCCTTTTCCCCTCATAGGCTCGAAGGCAGCAGCAGCAGCATCGCCTTGAATACCTCCATGGAGCAATGTATACATGATGGGCTTAGCTTCCCCCTCCGAATACTTTTCCTCGTGTCCATTAAACTGTCTCCTTATCCTAAGCAGCCATACCTTTGCTTGGGAGGATCTGTGCCTTGGAGGGAGGGGGGGGGCAGTTTTCATTCCATCCCATCCCTGCTACCAGAGGGAGGGATGGAGCTTGGGGGCCCCTTGTTGCTCTTTTCTCTCCCATTCCTCAAGAGCTAGCTGCAGATATGAAAGACTCAGTCCAGATAGAGAGTAAAAAAACATAGATTAAGGCCCCATTCCAAGAGCAGTCACTGGGGAACCAGCCAAGGTCTGGAATCCCTGACTTCCCTTCTCCAGACAACCTTTGTACCTACTCTCTCTAGGCTCAGAGTAGGAAAATGACCCTTATGGGAGGAGGAGGAGGCAATCAGCTTAGAAGATAAAGCTGGGGGGTGGGCCTGCTCACAACACTTTTAGAGTTGGATGTGGGGCTGAAATCTCTAGGCCCACCAGGCCCTGAACAAGCAGAAATGGAGACAAAGTGTGTGTGGGTAACCCTAAGGAAGCCTCGCCCTCCAAAACAGCTCATTCCACTTCTGAAAAGCTCCAATGGTTACTTTTCCTGACTTTAAGCCTGAAACTGCCTCCATCCAACTTCCTCCCATTGTTCCTAGCTCTGCCCTCTAAGAGAGCCCTCCTCCCCTTGCTAATCGAACACAACTCTCTTGGAGTTCCCCAGGCCTCAGAGATCTCCAAACATCTCCAGCCCCTTTTCCTCCACCTTCATGTGGTATCTTCAGAGTCCTTGGCTGTCCTGGTTGCTCTCAGTATCCTTCAGCGGATCGCTGTTCTTCCTAAAACCAAGACATTGGGGTTTCTTTATTCCCATTCTGAGGTCTGAGGAAAAGTCCTTTGTGCGGCTAGACACTCAGTTCTTCAAAACAGATGGCAAAACATTCAAGAGTTAGACTTTTAATAGATATAAAAAAGTACTAAAATATCCGTGTGGTTCTGCTGTGTTATTTGCCCTAAAGGAAGCAGGGAGCAAAGGGAAGGAAGTCTCAGCAGTCTGGAGGGCCGAGCCCATATAGGCATGTGCTGAGCGCTGGGGAGGGGGGCCCACTAGCTGCCTCCTTCCTATATCCTTTGCCTTGTCCCAGCCCCCAAAATTCCTGCAGAAAGACTCCAGTGGCCTGGCCTCAGAACCAGTGGGGAGCAGAAGGCACCATAAGGGCTGGATGGGTGAATAAATGAGGACAGGGAGTGTCTTAAAAAACAAAACAAAACAAGGACACAGAAATGGACTCGGAACAATAGGCTGGGATTGAGCAGACTTTGGGTTGTCCCCCAGGCAGCCAGCAGGGGGCGCTGCTCTTTCATGGCACAGGTGTCAAGTTGAGGACCTGATGGGTCCTCCCCCAAAGGGAGGATGCACCCCATCAGTAATACTTTCTCTTTTTAAAAAATAATCTTTTTGGTACAAAAGAAACCCAAGGAAGCTGGAGGATGGGGGCCAGAGGGGCGCGCTCAGCTGTCCCCCGCCGTCCGTCCGGCTTTATATCATGGCAATACTCTCTGGCGTGCAGTTGAGGTGAGTGGAGGTACTGCTGCTCCCTGAAGACTTGCAGGCCCGGCTGGAGGCCGACTGGAAGGCAGCCACCAGCGTGTCTGTGGACACGGCCCCAAACTCGTAGCTGAAGGTGCCATAAAAGACCAGGATGTCAATAACGAAAACCCACTCGGAGAGGGCAGCCACGTGCTGGAGCTGGGAGCTTTCGTGGATGAAGAAGATGCCACCTGGGGCCAAGGCTAAGGAATGGCCTAGACACTGAGGCTGCGGGGCTGAACACCCCTACCCCACCCATCCCCCTCAAGCTCATTTCCCCTTGAGCCTAGAAGAAGCCAGGTAGCAGTGATGCATCTGAATCTTGCCCCGGACCACAGCTGTCCCACCCGAGGTGCCAGCCACTTCTCCTCAGTTTCCCCATCTGTCCTAGGGCTGCTGTGAGGATCAGGATGACCCACAAAGCCCTCTAAACTCCTAACTACCATGATTCTTTTGGGGTTCCCCCATTCTCTGAGGATCAGCCAAATGAAGGATACTGAGGACCAGGGCAACAAAGGCAATAACGGCAAGTACGGCGCGGAAGTGAGCCATGGCGAAGTCCAGGGGGGCCACAGCACCATGGTAGGAGAGGGCACAGTGGAGGCAGACAAAGAGGAGCCCTGCTGGGAAGGCTACTCCTGCCCCAATATAGTGCAAGGACTTGGCATGATCCACCTGAGAAAATGTGGAAGAGAAGGCATTAGCCCGAGCTGCCCTTTCTCCACCCCATTTCACCCATCACCAAAGGCGGGACCCATGACAAAATGCTGCTTTTTCTTCCAGGGCTGACCAGGGCAAAAGAACCTAAGGGCCATGATGTATTTGCACCCTCCCAAGGTTTCAGGGGATGGTTCAGAGGAGCAGGGGAGCAAGCAGGTGGGGCCAATCAATGCTCAAGAGAAAACAGTCTCACCTGGAAGTTGCCAACCACAACCAGGCCAGCAGCATTGAAGCAGCCAGTAATGAGGGCCATGGTGTTAACCCAGGACCGGTGACTCTGCTCCAGCAACTGGCCATAACGGAGAAGACACACCAGTGCCACTGTGGGAGAGGATGCAAAGAGCATTGATGGGCCAGGGCTGCAGACAGCCCAATAGCATTTATTATCCTGTGAGCTCAGCACCCTGCTAGGTTCTGGAGGTAGAGAGGGCCAGAACGGCCTCTGCTCTCAAGGGACTCGAGTCTAATGGATATATAGAATAGTCAACAGATCCCCAAATTCCTCCCTCCCTCCACCAAACCTGCACAGGCAACATCCACCTTGGCTCTCCAAGGAAGGCCAGACCACCTCGGTCAAAGGCCTTGCTGTCCCTGCTCCAAGGAGACCCAGATCCACCCAAGAGTTCCCAATCAGTTCTTTTAGATAGCGATGGACAGGGGTGGTTGGTTAATGATAAACCCTCTCCTGAAGGGTTGATAATAAACCACCCTTTCTTGGACTTAGGCTGGAGGGATGAGGTAAATGAGCAACATTAGCTTTTGTGAAGCAAAAGAAATACTTCCCTACCTCCCCCCTCACACATCTGAGCTGCATTGGGCCACCTGATCAGGACCCCCAAAGTGGCAGCAAATGTGGAGGGGATCCCTCCAGCCAGGAGGTCTCGGGCAGGGCCCTTCTCTGCATGGGAGCTGGGGGTAGGAAGAGGGGCCGTAGATGGGTGGGAAAGGAATGTTGAGGAGGCACTTACCCATGAAAGCACCCACGTTGCCAATGAGGCTGAAGAGGCAGCTCTCAGGGGGATAGGTGCCACATTTACTGGAAAAGGGTTCCAAGAAGCCCAGGGGGAAAAGGCAGTCAGCAGTGGCAGGTGGCTTTCCCCACTCTCACCCATTCCTCCCAAAACCCGTCTTCCTATCGTCCAGGCCTCGATCTCCCTCAATGGCTGGCACGTATTTTGTCGTGCCACTCTGAAGCTGTGATACAGGGTTTTTTGAAAGAGCCCCAGGGGTCATGCAGCAGCAGCAGCAGGCAGCAGTCTCAGATTCCAGATGGTCTAGCTTTCCTTAGGACCTTGGCAAGGGACTGAAGACCACGCTGGGGCATACCGTGGGGAAGTAGGCGCTTATGTGTTGGGGTGGAGGGGCCCCACCTATATCCTGCCCACTTTCAGGGGCCTCACCTGATGAGGGGAACATCCTCCAGGGTGCAGCAGCTCTTGGGACCACCCTGTATGTCGGGGTCAGTGGGGCAGGACTCATTGTAGGACCTGGTAGGGAGGTGGGACAGGGAGTAGACTGGGGCAAAGTGGATTCTGGGCAGCCTGCCTCCTTCACCTGGGGCCAGGTTAGAGTATGCCTTCTCCAGGGCCTCCCCCAGTGAACCCTCCCTCACCAAAAGCAGAGAAGAGTCCCTTCCTCTCCACTCTCCTTAAGAGATAGAAACCAGTGGGGGACAAGGGAAAGAAGTGGGATTTGGTGGAAGGGAAGGTAGGTAGGCAAGATGCCATGCCTGGGGAAGGGGCAGGTGATGCCAATATCAGACAGCAGTAAGGCCCAGGGTCGCCATCTGACTCCTGCCAGCCCCTGAGCCCAAAAAAGGAGCAGAGATGGAGGAAGCCTTTAGAAGGAGGGTGCCAGGACTGTTCCCCATACCAGTTCTCCACAGGACACACATGGTGGTTCATCACTGCCATGGCATACCTGTAGGAACGAAGAGGGGCATTAGCCGCCCGGCTCTCTGGCGTCTTCACCTGACTGACCTTGTTCACCCCCCTAGCCTGCCTCTCTGGAGTCTGGCCTTGGTGAACCCTCCCCATACCATATGGCTGGACACTGTGGGAGGACCGGCCAGGGAATGACCCGAAAGCCGGGGGCTCTGGCCTTGACTGGTCTTCCCTCTCCAGTGGCTCCTTTCGGTGATCAAGCTTAGGGAAAGCAGTGCTGTCCTGCCTAGTGCTGATGGTGCCAGTTGGTCCCAAGAATGGTGGGTAGTTGGGAATTTGTGCCCAGGCACTAGGCCAGGCTATGGAGACACCCCGAGCAGTCCTGAGTACCAACACCACAGTCTACAGCAGGACAAGGGACCTTGTGTGTGGGAGCAAGCTGTTCTTCTGTCCTGCCTCATTCCTGTTCCTCCTTGGCTCTGGCCCATCTATCCGGCCACACGGCCTCCTCTCCTCCTCTCCCCCACTCCCCTCTCTCTCTTCTCCTCCCCTCCCCCTTGCCTCTCTCTTCCCTTTACTCACACAATCCATATGCCAGTGATGGAGAAAGCTGAGAGGCTGACAGGGAGGATGACCCAGGCGGTCATGAGGGAGGGGAGCCAGGGTGGGGAAGGGGTGGGGGGGCAGGATCAGAAGTGGGTGAAGCAGGGGGCCCAGCTACTTCAGGACACTTCAACCACAAGCATCAGCCTGGGGGAGAGAAGGGTGAAGTAGGTCAAGGGACTGTGCCGGAACAGCAGGTGGGGGGGTAGCCTGACCAGTGGAACAGGCTGAGCCTCGGCCATAGCCTGAGCCCACATGCCTCCTGGCATCCCATAGCGCCCCCCACCCATGCCCCCCACCCCTAACGGCGCCCCTCCAGCCCTCGGGCGGCCCGCGGCACCTGGACAGGGTCTCCCTTGGTGCCCAGGGTCAAGGCCCCTCTGGGAACACCCCAGATCCCCAGGACTTGCCCAGGAGCAAAGGGAGACTTGGTCTGAGACCTTCCGGACCGCAACGGTGGTGAGGGGGCTCCCGCTAACAAAGGCCCGGGAAGGCCGGCGCCGAGAGCTGAGCAAGGACGCTGGGCAAGATAGCGGGAGACCAGAGGGGCGATCCGAGCCGGCTGCGCGATGAGGGTCGGAGGAACCTGCCCGAGGGACCCCAGACCCCCCGCCAAAGTGCCTTCCCGTCGGGACCTCCCCAGGCTGCACCCCGAGAGCTAAAGCGGGGAACGCGAGAGAGTCGGGATGGGCTGGCATGAGGGGCTGGGCTTCCCCCGCCCTGGCCTGCCTTCTTACCGGCTGCAGGACCCCCCAAGCGCTGCTCTCAGCCGCCGTCCCTTTGAACAGCCCTTTAAAGGATTTAAAGAGCCGGGGCCGGTCCCTGCACTCCCCTCCCCTCCCCTCCCCTCCCCGCCCCTCTGACCAGAGCCGTCGCCGCGCCGCCCGATGGGACCTGGAGTCCTCCCGCTGGCAGGCGCGGGGGGCGGGGGGCGGCCCGGGACTACAAGTCCCGGCACCCCCCACGCCGGGGCGGTGCTGCTGGGGGGCGGGCGGCCCCGGCCACCCCCGCACAATGGCCTTGGTGGGCCGCCCCCCCGCAGCGCGGGACTGGTCGGCCCCGGGGACCTGAATCCCGCCTGGAAATGTTGGGGGGTTGGGAGCGGGGTTGCGGCGTTTGGCCAGGAGTCCTGAGGGAGGGTCTTCTGGGAAACCCAAGGTCTTGCCTGGGCTGCCTTGATGCTGATGCCACTCATTCCGTTGGAGGCTGGATCTTATTCCAGACTCCATCTGGTCCTAACCCCTCTTTTTACAGCCATGGAAACTGAGGTTCAGGCAAGACAATTGACTTGTCCAAGACCACACAAGTTGTAAGAAGCAGAGGAGGGATTTGAATCCAGGCCTTGTTACAGCCCCGCGGATGACTTCAATTCCTCCTCTGTCAGAGGAAGCCCTTGGACTAGATTCTCTCTGAAGTCATGAGTTTATCCATTTATAACTGGAATCGACCTCGCAGGTCAGGGGACCCTACTTTCTCCTTTTACAGATGAAGAGACTGAGGTACAGAGTGGGAAAGAGAATTGACTCAGGTAGTAAGCAGCCACCCGCATCGACTGGTGTTCCTGTGCCTCCAGAGGTGCATGGCCCAGGGAAAGACCTGTGTTCTAATCCCCTCACCCCCATACATGCTAGCTCTGTGACCAGGACAAAAGGTTTCCCTCTTCTCTGCTTGAGTCCTCAATGGTCTCTTCCAGCTCAGTGCATTACACTGCCTCCTTAGTCCTTCCAAATCCCTTCCAGTGGTGACATTTTATGAACCTGTGAACTTGGAACTCAACCTTGGGCAAGTCATGGCACTGTCTCCCACCTCAGTTTCCTCAAACATAAAATGGGGGCAATGAGGTACCTACCTCCTGAGAGAGTGTCTGTAAAGTGCTTAGGCTCAGTAGACTCTTAAGAAATGCTTTCCCCCTTCCGCCTCCTCCTCTTCCTCCCAGCCCTAACTGGGCAATCGTCCTCTACCCCTTACCCCCTTTAAGGCATGCCCACTCTTTTCTCCAGGGACATCTTCTGAGGTGACAAATCTACCTCCTGGAGGACCTCTGATAAATGGTTATAGCCACAGCCTGTCCCTGCCTTTGGTTGGATTTTTGTCATTGAGTGGGGCATATACCTGATTTAGAGGAGGGAACCTGCTGGAAGGTTTGCCAGCATGTGGTGGTGATTCAGCATTACGGTGTTTTATTTTTAAACGTGTGTATGTGGAGTGGTTGGAAAGCTAATACCACGGACAGAGCCCTGCCTGCCAGGGGCTTGCCCTCCAAACATACAGATAGTCAACAGCCTTATTTCTTCTGCTAGGACAGTTTGATGTTGCTGCTCAGTTGTGTTCCATTCTTTGGGGCCCCATTTGGAGTTTTCTTGGCAAAGACGCTGGAGTAGTTTGCCATGTCTTTCTTCAGCTCATTTTACAGATGAGTAAACTGAGACACAGGGTTAACTGACTTGCCCAGGGTCACACAGCAGGCTCTGCACTCTATTCACTGTGCCACATAGCTGTCCTAGGGTAGCTTTATAGTTCCATTTAATTGTTGAATTCAATTATTATTGGTGAGGGAAGGGTTAATAAAAGCTCTGTGCTGGGAAACAGGAAGAGGTAGAGGGGTGCAGAAGGATTTTAAAACCTTGAGAAAAGGAACTGAAAACTCAGGTGTAAGGATTCTTCAACGCTCCACCAGTGACTAAGAGGGGAGATGTTTGTCCTTGGAGATGCTTTCATTGGAAGGGCTGGGAGAAATTACTCACTAGCTCAAAGATTTAGAGCTGCAAGAGTGATTGAGCTCACCCCTCTCACCCTGTTTCACAGATGAGGGAGCTGAAAATCAGATACGTTGTCACCTGCCTGTGGACACCCAAGTAGAAAGGGGTAAGATCAAGACTCAAAGTTGGGTCCTGACTCCAGATGCCAGGCCTTTGTGCTGTACCCCTTTTCACCTCTATTTCTTCTACCTGTTTCCACCCAGATTTTAGAACTATTTCTAAAAAGAAACTTGGTAAAGAGTTTCATGGAACCTCCAAATTTACCTTTGTCTCTTGGGAACTTGTCTTCAGGGGACTCCCAGACTGAACCCTGGACCATCGAGCATCCATTTGGCTCCCAGAACAGGAATGATAGAAATACTCAAACCTCAGGTACCCCTTTTGCCCTCTTAGCCTCTCCCAAGCCATTCCTTGGAACCTCAGCATTGGGTTATTGCCCAAACCTTGTAACCAACTCAGTGTGTCCTTCCTGTCCTATATAAGACAGCTTCATGGGAAAATCCTCTTTCGAGGTGCTTTTTCCCAGAGGCATTGCTCCCAGAGTCCCAGAGCTTGGCTCAGTGTGGTATTCTGGGTGTGACTGTGTGGTGGCCATTGGAGCGTTGTCTTCCTAGTCTTGGTGAAAGACTAGTTCTTTCTCACTACTCTGGTGGTTCTGTGTTTTTCAAGGTTGACAGTATCTAAACTACAGTTTTAAACATCAGCCCAGTTTTCTTCCTTGTACCTAGGCCTGCTGTGGTCCCTCCTGAGAGAACCCGGGATGCCTAGGTACCAAGATGTTTAGCTGCCTAGAGGTAAACTAGAGGCTGTGTAGAAGCTTTCTGCTTTGTTCAGCCAGACCTAAAATACACAGATGAAAAAGGTCAAAAGAGAGCCTGGGCAAAAGGGTTGACTTGAAGCTTCTTTGACAAGGGCATAGCCAGGAAAGACTAGGAAGCCCTGGGGCTAGGGGAGAGGAGCTGTATTCAATCTGAATCAATTGGAGAGATAATATGTACACAAAGGCTGAGAGATAGGGCCTGAGTCTGTGGTTTCAAAGGTGAAATCCCAGAGGAAACCTTTTAAAGGAATCATCATTCTGTGCCATCGCTAGCCTTAGAGAATTGCCTCAAAGGCTGAGAGATTAAGGGACTCGCCTAGGGTCACATAGCCACTTGGGTAGCTGCAGAACGCAGGTCTTTCCTGGCTCTGAGGTCAGCTTCTTACCTCAAGCTGCCTCTTCCAGATGCAGAAAAAGTAGTTAAAACAAGGAATTGCTATCTGGTCTTTTCTCTTAACTCTGGATTAAACTGTTGGAGATTCTTAATCAGTACTGCATGAATGGTTGCAATAGGTCCTCAGTCACAATGCAAACAGCCATCTAAACCTCCTCATTGTGTAGAAGGAGGGAGCTAAAGAGAGCACCCCAGGGGGCAAAGACCTGCTTGGAACTAGTTGGACTGGGCTGGAAAGAACACTCTCCAGAAGGGTTCTATTCAAATCAACTAGCATTCGTGTGCTAGGAAGGCTTGGTGCTGGGACCAGAACACACCCTACCTTCAGGAAGCTTACTATCAATCCAAAATCTATGGAGGTGGCATAGAGAGACAATCCAATGAGTGTGGGAATGAGCAAATACTAAGTTTCTGCTTGAAGCAGGTTCTAGAGAAAGAACGCGAATCGCCAAGGGATCGAGGAGGGAGAGGAATCCTGACAGGCTTCACCTGAGCAACATGTTCCTTAAAGGAAGCTAGGAACACTGTGAGGCGGAAGTGAGGGAATTTCAAAGGGGAAGTCGGTCCATATCCAGATCTAGAGGTAAGAGATGGGAGCTTTGGGAACACTGTGAGGCGGAAGTGAGGGAATTTCAAAGGGGAAGTCGGTCCATATCCAGATCTAGAGGTAAGAGATGGGAGCTTTGGAGGAACTGCTAACAGATCAGTTTCACTACACCTGAGTCAATTGGGTGTGAGGGCTTGAAATAGGCAATCTTTCTGGAGGAAGAAGGGTGGGAATTGGGCTGTGGGAGACCCTCCTTATGAGGCTGAGGCTTTTGTGCATTATCTGAGAAGCAATAAGGAACCACGGACAGTTTTTGTGCCCGATCAGGTCTCTGAGGGAAGTTCTGTTTGGCAGCTGTGTGGCTGAGAGATTGGAGAGGCGATGGGACGGGAGGCAGGGAGTCCACTGGGATTCTCCAGAGGAAAGGTGATGGGAGACTGATCCAGGTCGAGGTAGTGTGTTTGGAGGGGAGACAGGGCTACTGATTGGATGTGACAGTGGGGAGAGAGGATGACTCCAAGAATGAGAACCAGGCTGGGTGATTCAGTAGGTAAGTCTCATGAAAGGAAACTCATATCTAATCATATCTTGGCTCTCGTCTAGCTTAGGACTTTGCAAACAATGCTTAATGTTGATTTCAATGTTGACTGAATCAAATTTGAATGAAAAAGCAGCAAGATTTCCACAAATCATCTTGACTTTGTTGCCTTGAATGAATGACTTTGGAGAAGTCATTTCCTTTCCTTTCCTTCCAAGGGACAGATTAGGAGAAGTAGAAATAAAATAACATGATTTCGAGGCTTGGCAACAGAAACTTCTAGGAGAGAGAAAAGAAAAGCTTTGTATTTTATATGTGTGTTTATACAAATGCATGTATCAGTAATATATTAAAGAATCTTCCACCCAACTTCTCAAAGCTTTCACACACACAGACCTGAAAGGAAGGGAGGCAGCTAACATCTATATTTGAAAAATAGGACAACTGGGAAGTATCTGCCTGAATTGATTATTTAAAATCATTTTTTTTTATTAAAAAGAAGCTGCTCTCCTTGCCTTCATGCCACGGAAGAGCTATAGAGGATCATATTCACTTCTGGTTCTTCCAAACTCCTGGAAGGATTCAGGGACTACTCAGTCTTCTTGTTTCTGGCACTCTGATGCAGGGATACATTTAATCATGTTTAAATTGGTCCTGAACAGGTGTTGGATTAATCTAGGGTGAAATCCATCAAGGGTGGGAATAGAGGAGGTGGCAAGATGGAAACCAGGAGAGGGCTGAGAGGCTGCAGGGGTCTGTTGTCATTGCCTTTTTGTGGCTAAATGTGCCCAGAAGTGTGTAAGCTCAAGACCCAGGGAGATGAGATGGGCTTCAAGGCACAGGCTGCACTGTATGCATAGTTCTCTTTTGTGACAATCTGCCCATTTCTGTGGACTTCAGCTTCAGCTCATAGTGAACTAACCTTGTGTTCAGCCACAGCAGACCACAGAGGGGACATTTTTTTCAGGAGGGCATCATTCAAAGTGGAGGGAGCATTGTTTCTGATTATTTAGGCTGTGCTGGGTAGGTAATGGGTGCTAGATCCAAAGGAAAAGATGGCATTATGTAAGCCTAAACAATGAATGAATACTCCAAGAATTTGAATTTATAGGATTTAATAGCAACAAAGCGAGAGAGAAAAGGGTTCCTTCAGCTGAATGAGCAGAGCAAAGAGCCAGAGACCCACACCTGCCAGGCTTGAGCTAAAGCAAAAGCCCCAAAGCCCCACAGCATAGGTTTCAGCAAAATTTATAAACAAATCCATGCCAGGGCACAACACAGGGATGCAAGACAAGGGACCCCCAGGGAAGAGTAAAGAATGCTGGGAAATGAAGCCTCCCACACACAATATTTTTAAAAACCCACAACTCTTTTCAATGATTGCAAATGACATCACATTCTTGAAAGACAGTTATGATTCTTGCTGGTCATGTCCTGAGATTCAAGAATACTTTTGCCCAGTCCCAAGCTCCTGAAACTCTTGGTTTCCAGCCTGTGATGCCACCCACGGTTACCCAGGAAACACAAAACCTTAAGCCCAGGTCTTGGCAACTTTATAGGAAAGGGTAGTTTTTTTTTTCTCAATTATTTCAAGAGCTAACCAAAATTCCTTGCCTGGCCCTGGCAAGGAATCCAACATGGTGCAACTGATTTTAAGACGAGTAATCCAGAGTTTAGCCAAGTATTTTTTCCACCACTTCTAGCATTGGGTGTCCTAGCAGAATTGCCTTCTTTGCCTGTCTACCCCTGGGGGTGGTGTGGGCCAGGGCCACTAGAACCCAGGTTTCTTTCTTTTTTTTTTAAACCTTTACCTTCCGTCTTGGAATCAATATTAAGTATTGGTTCCAAGGAAGAAGAGTGGTAAGGGCTAGGCAATGGGGGTCAAGTGACTAGCCCAGGGTCACACAGCTGGGAAGTGTCTGAGGCCAAATTTGAACTCAGGACCTCCTATTTCTAGGCCTGGCTCTCCAACCACTGAGCTACCCAGCTGCCCCCCAAGAACCCAGGTTTCTTGACTGCTAACAAGGCTTAGAAGAGGTGCAGGTCAGCAGCTCTTCCTTCCAGCAAGATAGTTGAATTCCCATCTATCCTGCCTCTGCTTCTGCTTCACTAAGGTCCCCATGGCCCTACCATTTGCTTTGCCTCCAAACCCTGCAGACGCCTGGCACCATTATCTGTGCTACTGATTTAATTTAAGGATCCGTGAGCTTTGAAACCATCTGCCCTTCGGCTGAGCACTCAGGGCTTCCATGCCTTTCCATCCATGCTGCCTCCAAACTTTCTTTTGTGCATCTCCCTTAATGGAGGTAGGAGCTCCTAGACAACAAAGACTGCCTCGACTTTCTATTTATAGCTTAGGCTCAATGCAGTGCTTGTAACAGACGGGTTTTATTTATTTTTTAAAGTTCTCTTCTGGCTTAGAAACAATATGAAGTCTGGGTTCCAAAGCAGAAGAGCAGTACGGGTAGGGCAATGGGAGCTCAATGACAAGCCCAGGGTCACACATTTAAGAAACGTTGGAGGGCAGATTTGAACCTGGTACCTCTCATCCCTGAGCCTATCTATCCATTGAACCACCTAGCTTGCTCCCACAGTAAGTTTCTAATACTCGTTCGTTCATTCATTTTCCTTTCCTCTTCAAAGGATGAGGGTCGTTAGAGTAGTGCTGCCACTACTCGAGACATTTTGGGGATCCCTCTTGTAGGATGATGAATGTTCTCTGCGGGGGCAAGTCTGGGTTCTTAGAAGGTGGACAAATGATTTTTGGCAAGTCAAGTGTTGTTTGGAGCCAAGTTTGGGGGCACAAGGTGAGGGGATGCAGCAGGGGAATGTCCTTCACAGACACACTCACACATACATATCCCAGCTGGACTCCCTGAATTGCCAGCAGCCCTGATTCACCCGAGTCTGGTAAAGCAGAATCCCAGAAACAATAACCCCTCCATGACAGTGAAGCAAACCAAAGGAATAAAGGGAGACTGAAGTTCTTTGTAATTCCAGCGATCAGGCTCAGCCTAGGATGAACAAAAACCCCTTCCTCTTTTCGTGGGGGAGGCAACAAGGCAAAGTGGAAAGGACATGGCTCTGGGTTCGAATCTCAGCTCTGCTGCCATCTGACTACCTGTGTGATCCTGGAACCTTCTGGGGAGTGGGAGAGGGTCAGATTAGATGGCCTCTGAGGTTCCTTCCAGCCTCTGGATGCATTTGGGTATGGACTGTTGTTGCCAGACTTTGATGTACCAATTGGTTTTGGTTTTTTTTTCAGATTCATGGGAGGTATCTGAAAATGAGGGTAATTTACTTTGTGTAAAAAGCATGGCATCCATTAAATTAGAAACCTTTTTTTTAACCTTTGAAAAAAATTTCAAGCAATTGTAAAATCATTGGGATTATTCCATTTAATTCAAAAGAAATGACACACCTATTTGCAAGAAACTGGGGCTACCAAGATCTGCCCTCTGAGGAGCTTCCAATCCCCAGAGATACCCCAAATTCACAGCCCAGCTAAAGAGTTCCTTCCCAGGGGACCTAGGTGGCTAAGTGGATAGCCAGGCCTAGAAAAGGAGGTCCTGGCTTAGCTTATGTGGCCCTGGGCAAGTTCCTTAACCCTAGTTGCCATTCTTTTGCCTTGGAACCAATACTTAGTACTGGCTTGTTTTTTTTCAAACCCTTACCTTCTGCCTTAGAATCAGTACTGTGTATTGGTGATGACTAGGCAATGGGGATTAAGTGACTTGCCCAGGGTCACACAGCTAGGAAGTATCTGAGGTTAGATTAGAACTCGGGACCTCCCATCTCTGGGCCTGGCTCTCCAGCTACCCAGCTGCCCCCCTTAGTACTGATTCTAAAACAGAAGGTTTAAACTAAAGAAAAGACTTCATTCCG
This sequence comes from Monodelphis domestica, assembly GCF_027887165.1. Classification (NCBI taxonomy): domain Eukaryota; kingdom Metazoa; phylum Chordata; class Mammalia; order Didelphimorphia; family Didelphidae; genus Monodelphis; species Monodelphis domestica. The sequence continues at coordinate 725,319,117 of NC_077227.1, read as the reverse complement.
CACCCCAGAGAGGGTGGTTCCAAGCTGAACCTTGATGAGGATTCTTAAAGGTGGATAACACATCCTGGTCACGTTAGGGTTGAGGAAGAGCTCTGTCTGGCCGCAGTAGTGTATGGGGAGTAGAATGTGGGAAAAATCTGGAAAAATGAGTTGGCATCCGATAGCTGCTGGTCCGTGTTTCAGGCTGAGTTTATCTTTCTTCCTGCAGGCTTTCTCTCCATCCTGGAGAAAGCTGGCTAGCCTGGTGGGCAGTGCCCGAGTTCACATCTTACCTCTTAGTGCCACCCGGGCAAGCCATTTAATCCCACTCGGCCTCGGCTCTTCATCTGGGAAATGGGACAGTTGTGAAGGTCGTCAGAAAATACACGTACTTTGCCAACACGTGTGCTCTATCAGCCTCTGTGGTTGGCACTTGGAGGACATCAGGGCCAAAGCCTTCGTTTTATAGTCTAAGTGACTTCCCCAGATCACACAGCTAGGAAGCCCCGCCTCCAAGGGCAGCAGCCTAGCCTCTGCAGCAGGCCCAGGCCTTTCTCCTCTATGATCTTATCCATTTTCATGGCCATCCCTAGGCAGATCCCTGACCTGGAACGTCAGCCCCGATTTCTCACCTTAGCTCTAGTCCCAGATCTCCAGCCCGCTGTCCCCCAGGCACCTGGAATCGTCCTCTTGCTGTCCAGACCCCACACCCGCAGCCTTTGTGCCATTCTCCACTTCCCCCTCCATCAATGTTCCTGGGCTCCAGTGGCAGCCCCCGCCCTCCCTCAGGCCGGCGCCACCTTTGATCTGGCTTCCAGGTCCTCCAGAGCTCCCGTCTCACCATGCCCCCCTGCTCAGGAATGTTCTGTGCTCCGTTCAGCTTGGCATTTAAAGCCTTCCACCATCTGGTTCCAGCCTCCCCGGTCATTCCTCTTGGCCCGCTTGCTGTTCCTTATTCCACGTACAACTTTCCATCGCCCATGCCTGGAGAGCATCCCCCTCCTCTGCCTTTCAGAGGTCTTGGCTTCCTTCCAGGCTCCGCTTGTCATCTCCAAACCCCTTACCTCGTCTTACAACTGATACTATATATTGGTTCTGAGGCAGAAGAGTGGCAAGGGCCGGGCAATGGGGGTCGAGTGACTTGCCCAGGGTCACCCAGCTGGCAAGTGTCTGAGGGTGGATTTGAACCCAGGACGTCCCCTTTCTAGGCCCGACTCTCCATCCCCCGAGTCTCCCAGTGGCGCCCCCAAAGCCACCCATTTCTCGATTTCACGACCCGTGTTGTCTCGAGGACCCTGGTTGTCGTCGGTCCTCTGTACGGCGCTCTCCCACCCCCAGCGAAGCGCCTGGCACTCAGTCAGACCTGGGTCTGCGGGGGATTTTGGACGGCTGTGTGGGGCCGGCCATCGAGAATGGCCCCCAAAGGGGATCTCACCGCCAGCCTCGGACAGCGAGCGCGTTTCCCGACGACAGCTTGGCTGGGAGAAGAATGCTGGAGACTTTGCTTAAGCCGGTGCCCCTCACAAGAGGACGAGGACAAAGGGAAGGCAAACAGAGTTGCCACGGTCAGACGGCCCGATACCAGGGAGCCGGGGGGCTCCCGTGTTTGTCTTGATAGCTCTCTCCCACCAAAGGGGCTCGCTCGGTCACCCTGCCTTGTCCTGAGCAGGACAACGGGCTTCCCAGGCTGCCAGAGGGATCGGGGACGGCACAAAGGTCAGCAGCCCCTGGGTGACGTCATGCTTAAACACACTGGGCTCGGCTCCTTTTTAGGCCTTTATTCTTAGTGCTGGGGGGGGCATAGAGCTCCAGGGGGTGACCCGCCCAGGGGCCTCGTCCTTCCAAAGCCCGGGAAGCCTCTCCTCTCCCAGGTGCACCATTCCTGATGCTCCCTGGGGAGAGCAGGAGGCCCCGAGCCGGTCTCGTGACTCCTCGAGGTGGGATCGAAACGGTTCTCTCCGACTGTGCTTCCACCGGAAAGTTCTTGATGCAGCAAAGCCTTCCGGGCCAGGGGCGACGGGTCTTCTAGAGCCTCCCCTCATCGGGTCCCCACAGCTCTCTCATCCCACCTTGCTGTTCAGTCATGACCCCTTTGGGGTTTTCTTGGCAAAGAGATTAGAAATGGTTCGCTGTTTCCTTCTCCAGCTTGTTTTACAGATGAAGAAACAGAGGTAAGCGGGACTAATGACTCGTCCAGGGTCACACGGCTAGTGTCGAATAGCACATTCGCACTGGGGTCTTCCTGCCTCCGGGCCCAACGGCGCCCTCCACTGGGCCGCCCGGCTGCCCACTTCTCATTTATAAAGGCACCTCTGGGTTGACAACAATCCTTTGTTTCCAGGCTGCAGATGACAGGTGGTCTGTGCTCGGCTCCTCCTCTCGAGGTGGGAAGCCCAACTGGAGCCTTCTGGGAGCCCTCCAGGGCTCCGCGGGGAAGCAGCGGCTTCTCAGGTTCCTCTCCGGCTAGGGCAGGCGGGGTGAGCCCCGCTTCTCAGCTCTGGGCTCCTACCCAGAAGGCCCAACACCTAAGCGCGCGCACCTTTGGTACCTTTATTCTGGGAATCTCAAGCATACTTTATACCTTAGCGGCGGGAGGACGGGGTGGGAGAGGAGCTGGAGCCCGGGGAGTAGCAGTGGAGCCCCTCTGGGCGAGTTTGGGCTCTTTTTGAAAGAAGAGGCCTCCGATGAGGGAGTTATTGCTTGTTCCTTTGGAGAGCAGATTGGGTGGGGAGAGGCTCTGTCGGGTCTCCTTTCAGATGTCCTCCTCCAGCCTCTCAGCTGAGCATGATGGGAAAATCCCCAAGGGAAGCCGGCAGGACTTCCTTCCGGAGCGGAGCCAGGGCAGGTCACCCGGGCTGATCTGGGCTCTCCCCGAGCACAAACCACTGACTCCCCGCAGTGTGAGGGCTTTGCCTCGGGTCCTCCTCCTGGGCGTCTTTCACATGTTGCCAGCAGTGGTCCAAATGAGAAAACTCACAGCCTGGAGACAGAACAGCTGTACGGCAGGGGAAGCTCTGGGGTCCTACCTGAGACATGGAGGGAGACAGACGGCCGGGAACAAAGAGCTCCAGGAAGCCCTGGGGTTTGGCAAAGGGAAGAATTAGTCAGGAGGTGCCCTACGCACAAACGGGCACATTGGCACAGGGCTTAGGGAGCCAGCCCTAAGGAGAGGGACTCTTCAGGGTGCCCACTCACGGGAGCTGCACATCCCCGGAATTCGAGCTAGCCAGACCCAAGGCCAGAGAAACCCTTTTCTGTAACTCCCAGGCAGCAGCGGTCTGTGGCAGAACAGCAGAGGAGTGGCAGGAAAGGAGATGCCAGGGGCCAGCTTGGCAGTGGCACTTCTCCAGAGCCCCAGCAGCGGAGCGAGGAAGCCAGGCAGGGCCCGGAGTCCCCAGGGTAAAGGGAGCAGGGGAAACCTCCAGCTCCGACGGTAAAGCCAAGACAGTCGGTGTAGTCCCGGGAAAGTGTGAGCTCCGGTCAGGGCTGGCTGCGTCTCTTGGCCATCTCTTCCTGGATGCGAATCTTGAGGGCCTCTCGCATGGGTGGGTCCAGCGGCGTGTGGGCCGACACTTCCTCACTCACCCTTCCTGGGTCGTCGTTCTAAGCAGAAAGGCCATTAGTGAGCTCTCTGGTGTGGGAGGGAGCGAGGGACTAAATTCTGGGAATCAGGACCCAAGCCAATGGGTGCCAGCCATGCCCAGCACAAACCCCTCCCGCCATCTCTTTATCTGCTGGGCTTGAGGCTCTCTGGAGGTGTCTGTCCCTTCCTTCTCACAATGCCCCTGGCAGTCCCTTCCCCTGGAGGCCCAGGAAACCCAAGGCTCCCCCCACCCTGGGCTGTACCTGATAGACGATGACCGAGGTGACTTCCCCACTGTCCGCTTCGTACTCCAGGCAGAAGAGCTGCAGGCTGAGGGGTTCTGGGTCCGAGCTCCCACTGCTGCTGTTCTCGCTGGATTCCTCATAGTCTAGGTCACACACAGAGAAATCTGTATCAGGCTCCAGAGAAACCAGCAGAGGGGGGAATGGAGGAAGGCTTGGGAGGACAAGTACAGGGAGAGGGAAATCTAGGCCTGTCACCAATCATCTGAGCAACTCCCTCGGCCGCAGCTTCTTCACAAACGATAAAATACGAGCTGACGTTTATGGAGCGCCTTAAAGTTGGCAGCAGGGCAGCGTGGAGAGAGTGCTGGGTCGGGAGTCAGGACGACTCCTCTTCCCGAGTTTAGGTCTGGCCTCAGAGGCTTCCTAGCTTTGCCACCCTGGCAAGTCACTTAGCCCTGTTTGCTCCATGTTCCTCATCAGAGCCAGAGAAGGAAATGACACCCCCTCCAGGATCCCTGCCAGGAAAACCCCCAGTGGAGTCAACGAAGAGTCAGAGATGACCGAAACAACTCAACAAGAGCACATGAAGGTTTGCGACAGGCTTTATAAGTCACCTCACAAAACGCGTGCTCAGCATTTGTGTGTCCCCTTTTGGCAGATCAGAGACCAAGGCCTGGAGAACCTGACTTGCCTGCAGTTACGCAGCCAGTCATTGTTTCTTTTATTTTTATAAACCTTCACCTTCTGTCTTGGAATCATTACTATATATTGGTTCCACGCAGAAGAGGGGTAAGGGCTAGGCAATGGGGGGTAAGTGACTTGCCCAGGGTCACACAGCTGGGAAGTGTCTGAGGCCAGATTTGAACCCAGGACCTCCCATCTCTGGGCCTCACTCTCCATCCACTGAGCCACCCAGCTGCCTTCCCCACCCCACCCCCAATCATTGTTCAAGCAAATGCCAGGTCTTGATTTGAAACCAGAGCCTTTGCATTCAAGTCCTAGCTGATAATCAAGAAAATAGTTGACCTCGGTCATAGACAAGGATGTAGCCTGGCAGGGAGGAAAGACACTGGTTTAGAAGTCAGAGGTCAAATCATATTCATATTTATGGACTGTATGGCCTTGGGCAAGTCTACCTTTTGGGCCTGTTTCCTTATATGTAAAACGAGCAAGTTGTACTAAAGTCTCTTATTTCTAGATCTAGGATCATATTAAATTATATAGTAATAATATTAATAATAAATATTAGCTCCTTTAAGTCTTGCAAGGTACATCATTATTCATTCTATCTTCACAACAATCCTGGGAGATAGGTGCTATTATCTCATTTTACAGAAGAGGAAACTGAGGCTGCGGCTTGCCCCTGGTAATCCAGCTGGAACATGTATAAAGCAAGATTCAAACTCGGGTCTTCCTGACTCCAAGTTCAGCACTCTTGAGATGAGACAGTTCTAGTCCTTAATTTACAGATGGAGAAACTGAGGTGCACTACCTTCCCCAAGGCCACACAGCCAGTGTGTGAGGAGAGATGGGAGCCCAGCCCTTCCTGACTTCAAGGCTGTCTTTATCCACCACATCATGTCTCCTCTCCTGCCCACTCTCTTATTCTTGAAGAGTGCAGTGACTTGACTAGGGTCACCGAGCTAGTCAATGACAGACAGAATTGGAATCCAGGGCTTCCTGAAGCCAAGCCCAGCTTCTCTCACTCACCAGCTATGAAACCTGTGAGTCACAGAACCTTTTGGATCACATCTTCCTCATTCGAAAAAGAAGGGAGTTGGCCTTGAAGGCTTCTTCCAAGCCAGGGCTCCCACTGTCTAGAGCACACTCCCCTCCCTTTAAAGATAGGACACTCCGCCAGGGTCACCCAGCTATCAAGAACTGGGGCTTCCCCACTCTACCCAATGCTCTAGCCACGTTATCCAGCCAAAGACCTGCTTAGTGACACCCAGCTAGTCAGAGGCTCCTGGGGGCCACTCCCCTGCTTGGATCTCTCACCCCGGCTCCCACTGGAGGCCACAGGCCGGCTGGGCCGAGCCTCAACTCGTCGTCGGGGCAAGTACACCTGCTGGTCGGGCTTTCGTGGTCTCGTAGGGCCGGGGGTGAGCCGTCTCCGCACCTTCTCCTTGGCTGCTTGCTTCATCTTCTTGTCGTAATTATCTCTGTGGGGGTAGGGAGATCGAGAGGAGAAAGGAAGGAAGAGGCGGGGGTCAGAGTGGCCCCAAGGAAGGTGGTCTCAGGGAAGAGGCAGAAAAACCCTGGGCGAGAGGCAGAGGGCAGGGACCCAGGAGCAGGACTCAGGAGAAGGGGCCAGAGGGCACGGCCCGGGGAAGCGGTGGCTAGGAAGGTACCTGAGGGTAGATACTAGGACCAAGGGTAGAGCCCTGGAGCTTCAGGAGATGGAGGAGGGAGGACCAGGGCAGGTGGACCGAGGGCTGGGACACGGGGGGAGGGGGGAAGGAGCAGGAAGGGGGTTGGGCTCGAGAACCTGGTTTAGGGCTGGGGGCTGGGACCCGGTGGGGGGGAGGGGGGTAAGGAGCCAGACTAGGGCACAGGACAGGGACCCACGGCTTCTGGGGTTGGGGTGGGTATAGAGGGCCCGGGGCAGGGGGACAGAGGGCGGGGACGAGCCCGGGGCAGGGTCTGGGCCCGGCCGCACCGGGCGATCTGGTTCCGCCGGATATGGTGCACGAAGCCGTGGCTCATGTCCAACCGCCCCCCTGGTTTGCAGCAGCAGCGCCGGCCCGGACCCGGCTCCGCTTCCATCGGGGCGCTCCAGGAGCTCGGGGATAAAAAGCCAACGCCGTCCCTGCCGCCAGACCAACCGTCACCGCGGCCGCCTTCCCCTCCCCCGACCCCACGAGCGCCTGTATGGCCCCGCCCCTCGCGCGGTTCGCCCCGCCCCAAGGGCCCTTCGCTGTTCCTTCTCCTCTCTCCCTCCACCTCCCCAGCTTGGCCCTTCCCTTTCTCTCTCCCTATGGAGGCGGGGCCCTTCTCTCTCAGAGGTGCCTGGTTGTTAGTTTCTTTTCCTCCCGAAATCATTTTGTATATACTTTGTAAATACTTTGTATTTACCTGTCTGAGTGCTTGCTCTATGCTCCCCACCTAGAATGAATGAATCAATGAAACAGTGAATGAATGAATGAATGAATGGGAAAAAAAGGGAAGAGGCATTGCCAGACACCTAGTAAGTAAAAGGGCTAAAGAGAAAAGAGACAGTCCCAGCTTTCCTCTTCCTTTCCCCTCCCTTCCTTCCTTTCTTCCTTCCTACTTTTCCAAGAGCAGTATAGGCTAGGCAATGGGGGTTAAGTGACTTGCCCAGGGTCACAGAGCTAGGAAGTGTCTGAGGTCAAATTTGAACCCAGGACCTCCTCTCTCCAGGCCTGGCTCTCAAGTCATCTAGCTGCCCCCAGTCCTAGCTTTCTAGGAAGTCAACAAGGATCATGAAGTGCTTACTGTTTGCCAGGTATTCCATTAGAAGCTAGAGATGAAAAAGGCAAAAAAACCTTCCCTAGGCTCTCACATTCCAATGGGAGAGGCTACATGCAAACCTGAAGGATGTAAAAGATCTAAGGGGGAAGCTGCAGTGCTTTTGCAAGGCCAAATAGATGAGCCAGCAAGAACTGGAGAGGGTCTAGAGGCTCCCCTTAATTCCAGAGCTTTTCCCCATTTAATGATCTCCTAGATATCCTGTGTAAAGCTTGCTTTTTGTATCTTTATTTTCAGGTTGTGTCCCACATTAGATTGAAAGCAGGAATTTCTTTTGTCTTTTTGTATCCCCAGCTCTCAGTACAGTGTCTGGCACTTAGTATATGCTTAATAAATGTTGATCTAATTGAATTGAGGGCCAGCTAGGTGATCCCATGGATTGAAAGTCAGCTCTCGAAGTAGAAGGTCCTGGGTTCAAATGTGACCTGACACTTCCTAACTGTGTGACCCTGGACAAATCACTTAAAAGTCCAGTTGTCTAGTCCTTACTGTTCTTCTGTCTTAGAATCGATTCTAAGTCAGAAGACAAGAGTTAAAAAACAACAGCACGTAAATGTCAGAATCAGGATTTAAATTAAGAACTGAAGACTCCAGTTTAAGACACCAAGTCTAGAACTCTTTCCACTGAAACCTCAAGATCAAAGTCAATTGGAAAGAACTGGGCTGATCACACTGTCATTCTTTTGGTAGAGAACTATGATTTCACTGGTGTAAGAAACTTTTTTAGGTCAGCACACCAACCATAATACTATGCTGACTGTAACACAGTCCTCTGGATGTGTCTTTTGTTCTCTAACCTGAATGTTACAAAGATATTAAAATTATTATACATAAGCACTTAATAAAAGTTTGCATTCATTCATTTGTTAATCCATCCTTAGAGTATGGTTGATAATAAATACAATAAATTTATAGATACATAGTATCCCATGCACAATCTGACTTCCTTGCTATAGCTGGTACAAGGCTTTCTATATCAGGGCTTCACACCTTTTCACTGACTGTCTCCTGGAATTCGGTGCCTCTTCTTCTCTGCCTTGTGGCTTTCCTGTCTTCCTTCAAGAGCCAGCTAAAAGTTGACCTTTGATAAGAAGCTTTTCTTGGCTTTCCTTGGGTTGATTACCTCCAATTTGTCCTGTATATAGCTTGTTTGTTCATAGTTGTTTGCATGGTGATCTTTTCAGAAGCAGGAATTGTTTTCATCATTCTATTTGCCCCCAGTGTGTACCAGTATCCAGCCCATAGTAAGAGCAAGTAGTCAACTGGGTTTTTGGGAACCCCAAATTTGCTCCTGTCCCCTGAGAACTCCACCGGGGGAAATCCCAGACTCATCCATTTCAGACTGAACAATAGACCTTAAAGTACTTAATAATTCCAGTTTAGGTGGGACTGGTAGACAGTCAAATGTTAAGTACCTTTTTGTCCTAGAAGTTTCTCCTATTATATCAGAGATTGGTTGCCAAGAAGATGAACACCTTTGCTGGAACCATCCTTTTTGTATCCATTGTAGCAGACCACTTCCTGGTACCCCAGCCTCTGGTAACAGACTCTTTTCCAAGCCTGCTTACACCTGTCGATATGTTTGCTGTACTTAGTTCCCCAAAAGGCATATCAGATCTCCCGGTGATCCTCTCAGAGATACTGTTCCCAGAGTCTTTGGCTGTTTTTAGGGTTTTAGGCTCTTCACTCTGTGTGGCAGGGGAATATTGAACACTATCTCTTTTCTGATTAAAGATTGAGTTTTACTGACTACTCTAGTGGTTCTGTGCTTTTCCAGGTTGACAGCAGTAATAATGCTTGTTATTGTCATTGCTGTTAACTTTCTGACAATCATTTTTCAATCATTTTTTGTTTGTTTTCTTGTTATATGCTTATTCTCATTTTTCAAATGTTATTGTTTGTACTTCTGAATACCTTGTCAATGTGTTGACTTTTTTCCTTACTAAAAAAGTCACTATGCCATACGGGATGTCTTTCGGGAAGGGGAGCAGCAAAACATCAATAAAAATTCTTTTTTTAAAACGTTCGTGGGCAACCGGATGTTTGCAATGCATCTATTGCAGCCTTTGAGGGACGTGACAGTATTTTTCTATTGTGCATCAGTCTCTTAAGTAAGAATTTCTAAAGTCCTAAAGCATTTTAAAGGTAAGTTGAATTTACGGGGTGGAGGGGCAGAAATCTGGCCCTTTAAATAAGAAATTATGAGTAAGGAAGATGATTGGTCCATTTGGCCTCCACGGGTGAGGCGGAAGCCAATGAGAATAACTAGGAGTAACACACGGAAGTCTGGGAAACCGGTTTGTAGATGCCGGCCACTGCGCTCGCGGCCCCGAACAGACGAAACAGTGGATTGGCCAGCAGCGCAGTAGCGGATTGGCCAGCTGTGGTGCGCAGGCGCGGCACAGTGGGCAGGACCCTGCGCCTGCGCGAAGAAGTAGCGCGCGGTAGGACCGGCGGCCTGAGGATATGTCTAGCCGCACTAAACGGGAGACGCGGAGCTCCGCCCGGGGCAAGCGGGATGCGGAGTCCCGGAGCAGCTCGAGCCGGTCGAAGCGGGAGCGGGATCCGGAGGCCTCGGGGTCTCGGGGAAGCCCGGTGCGCGTAAAGCGGGAACGGAACTCTGAGCCGTCGGCCGCGCGAGACTACTCAGGCGGGAGCGTGCCTGCGCTCGTGCCCGCGCCGCCGCTGTCGGGGGCGCGCGTGAAGCGGGAGCGCGAAATCGACGAGGATTCTGAACCCGAGCGGGAGGTGCGAGGTGCGAGGGACTGGGACCGGGCGACCCCCTTTCTCTTACCCTCTCCTTCACTCTTCTCTCCGTCCCCCAACCCAGAGGTGAAAGGAGTCTCCGGGGACAACCACTCTTTCTCTTCCCTGTCTTTATGTGTAAACTGAGGCTCAGGCGGGCCAATGCCTGCCCCAGAGCCCATGCTTTGTGTCCTCTGCGAGGTTCTCCAGTGCCCCAGAGTCTCTGCTTTGCGCTCTCCGAGAGGTTCTGGGGGATTGCCTCCTCAGCCCTGGGTGGGTGTGGGGGAGCTGACCTGCGGGGCACAGGTAGGTAATTGAATGCCAACCATATGCAAATTAAGTCCAAAGTTATGTCTTAGCGTAGAGGAGGGTACTTCTCTGTACTTTCCAAAACACACTGTGTGTGTGTGTTTTGGAAAGGTTTTATGGAGAAGGTGTTGCCTGAGCCAAAGTTGGGATGACATCCATGCCTGAGCTGGCCTTAGGGCTCTGGTGCCAGTCCACACCAAACCTTCCTGTGTTCTTTACCCTCTAGCCAAATATCTCCACCCCACTTCCCCCAGAGTTCTTGTAACTCCCTTCCTTATTCTCTGTCGTTTACTTCTATTGTTCAGCGATCTTTTCCTCAGCTTTATTTTTACTAGTTTGTGTACATGTGAGAGGAAGAGTTCTGGATTTGAAGTCATGAAGCCACCTGTTGTGTCTCTCTGATGCTAGATGCTAGCCCTGTGGGACTGTCACTTAAAACCTAGAGTCTGAGCGAATGTAAGTTTGAGCAGGCTTGTTGGGGAAGGGAATTGTGACACCAAAAAAATTATATCCTTAGGCAAACCGTAAGCTCCTTGAGGACAGAGACTTTCATTTCTGTGGGTCCAGTGTTGAACATATTACATTGTAATTATAGGCATATAAAAATGTTTATTCCTTTTGTTCTTAAATTTAAAACTTTTATTGATCATAGGTCTAGAAGGGACTGCACATCCATTTATTTTTATTCTCATTTTGCAGAAGGGGTAACTGAGGATCAGGGAGGTTAAGTGATTTGTTCCATATCTCAGGGATTGTAAGCTTGTCACATAGAGGGTAGTATTTGAATATAGGTCCTCTGATTCTAGAGCCAGAGTTCTCTCCACTTTTATAGCACTGTTTTATGTAATTCTCCACCACACTTTTCACCCTTTGGGGCAGTAATAATACAGCTAACTTTTCCTTGGAGAATTAAAAGATATTTTTCTTACAACTATTTCTAAGAAGGAGGCAGATGGAAAAAGACTTATTCTTCATGACTGCAAATAAGGAACTCCAGAGGGAAATTGGAAAGAGGAAAATTGAGATTTGATTTAATGCTCTTCTCAAGTCTTTTAGATACCTGTATCTGTTTTATTCATTCTACCCAAGTTTTAAGGTCAAAAGAGATAGAAAATATGCCTTATTTAAATTTTTTTCTTCCCCTACTATGTTTCAGGGATTGACATTGTCCATTTCCTGGTTAATGGTTTTAGTGAAGACTATGCATAAAGACATAGAAGGAATAGTTTTTAAATTTGGAGATTAGAGAGAAAGCAGTGTGATGAGTGACAGAATTAAAAGATCTATTGAAAATTTTTATTTAAATGAACTTAGAATATTTTTCCATGGTTACATGATTCATGTTCTTTCCCTTCCCTCTCCCCTCTCCCCCTCCCCCAGCCAACAAGCAATTCCACTGGGTTTTACTTGTGTCATTGATTAAGACTTATTTCCATGTTATTAATATTTGCATTAGGGTGGTGGTGTAGAGTCTACATCCCCAATCATATTCCCATTGACCCAGGTGATTGAACAGTTGTTTTTCTTCTGTGTTTCTATTCCCACAGTTCTGCATGTGGATAGTGTTCTTTCTCATGAGTCTTCTCTGAATTGTCCTGGGTCATTGCATTGCTGCTAATAGAGAAGTCCATTATGTTCGATTGTGCCACAGTGTATCTGTCTCTTTGTATGAGGTTCTCCTGGCTCTGCTCCTTTCATTCTGTATCAAGAATTAAAAGATCCAAAAGGAACTTCTTACATTAGAATGATGGTCCAAAACCAAGTCTCCTGGCTCTTTGCACAGACTGTCCTGCCTCCTCACCTTATCCTCTTATAATTCTAGCTTCTTTCAAAGAACAACCTAAGTATTATTACTTCTTTCAGGGGACACTTTACTCCACTTTTTTTACATTTACTTTGTATATATTTTGAATCATGTATGTTATTTGCTCTAGTGGAACATAAGTTCCTCCAGGGTAGAGACTTTCATTTTGTCTTTTTCCAGCACCTAGGACAGTGCTTGACACAATAAAAGGCACTTAATATAAATGTATGCTGAATGAATGAATCCTGTAGCTTTGTGCTACTATATATAGTCATTACTTAGCTTGGCATTCAGGGTCTTCCTGCAGCCTCTACTCTCTTGTTCTTTACTTTTGTAAAGTCTGAGGCCACCTGGGTTTTCTTGTAGGTCATCTCTTAGTCTATCACTTGGCTTGGTTCCATATTTAACCTTATCCCAAGTTCTAAGGTGATTGCAGTATAAAATTAAATATATTAAAAACTAAATAATAATTGAATGAACATGGGCAGCTAAATGGCTTAGTGGATAGACAGCCAGACCTGGAGACAGGAGGTCTTGGGTTCAAATGTGACCTCTGACAGTTCCTAGCTGGTGATTCTAGGCAAGTCACTTAACTTCAATTGCTTAGGCTTTACTGCTCTTCTGTCTTGAAACAGATATTTAGTATTGATTCTGAGCCAGAAAGGTTAGGGTTTAAAATAATAATAAATGGGCAGCTTATTCACAAATTTGACCTACTACTCCAGTTCATTAAATATTTAATTTCTCAAATAATTGCTACTGGGAAAGGAGAAACTTATGTAGCCAATATCTTTATATTCCCAATATTGATCTCATCCATGTTAAATCCCTTAATTTTATGGAATTAAATATAAAGGATATACAGTTTATTAATAATAGAATTAGTAGGAAATCAGACATAATTATTTATAGTATTTTAATAGCCAGAGTCATTTTAAACACTATAGCTGCCAATGATTTTCACTTTTGCAAACACAATTCCATTGTTCTGTTCACTTAAGATACTGATGAAAGTCTCAAGAATTTTTTTTTTTATATCTTCTCAGTATGAGTTAAATTTATTTTTTCTGGAAATAAGTTATTTTAGCCCCTCTTCTTTGTCCATTTCTTGGCCAAAAATTAGTCTTTCCAAAATGTACTGTAAATTGTAGTTTTTCACAGATTCTTAAAATTATTTTTCTATTCAATTATACAACATTTAAGTTCTAAGAAGAAAGCAGTCTTTCCTCACCTTCTTTCTTTCTGTGTTCACAGATTCCCCCTAGAGCCAAAGCTCAGACACACTCTCTGACTCCATAGGGAGAGCGCCTCAGAGAAGGAAGGTTGCAACTGTAACTCCTAGCTGTGAGCCCAAGCTCTCAGACTTTGGCAGTAACAGTGTCTCTGAGGGACAGCCTGGTGAAGCAGGCAACATGGCTCTTTATTCTTCTTTTCATAACTTTTTTCAGCAATCCTGGACTTGGGACTCACTAAACAGTTTTGCTTTTCCTGCTTCCCAATCATTACTCAGATGCTTCTACTGGGGATTCCTGACTGGTCCTAGGAATTAGACTTGTAAAGGGACCTTAGATATCATCTAGTCTACCCTCCTTAGTGCCCTGGCAGGGAAGCTGTCCTGTTCTCCCTTTTCCCCTCATCCACTTGTCCTTTGCAGAGAAAGCACCCTGGGTTTGGAGTTAGAGGGTTCTGGCTCTTTTTGCTTACTATTTGCTTGACTTTGGATCAATCACATGATGTCTTGGGTCCTTGGTTTTCTCATCCATATAATGAGCATATTGGATTAGATGATCAATGAGGGCTTGTCTAGTGATTTGTAATCTCAAATGCCATTTCTATGAAGCATTCTCTAATGGCACCAACTGGAAATACTCCTTTTCTCTGATCAACTTTAGCATCATATAGTAATTCCAGACATCCATTGAGCTCCAAGACTTTTATCTTGGGTATTGTATGGAATTTAGTGATGAGTAAGATTACTCTCAAGGAGTTTGCCATACTGATTTGTATTACAGTGATTAGTCTGTATATTAGTTATTATTGGATTGTAAAATATGTAGAGATTACATTTTGGACATTTCTGTAGTAGGCCAAGCTTTTTTATACATAGCTGATGCTTGATGAGTTCTTTTTGTTTTTTTAAAACCCTTACCTTCTGTTTAAGAAGGGGCTAGGCAATTAGAGTTAGGTGACCTGCCCAGGGTCATACAGCTAGGAAGTATCTGGGGCCAGATTTGAACACAGATTCTCCTGCCTCTGGGCCTTGCACTCTATCCACTGGCTACCCTTGGTGAATTCTCACTGAATAAATTAATTCATGTTTTTGGCCGATCCTGATTCAGTTCAACTGAATAAATATTTGTTGGGGCCTCACAGTGGGTAGAACACTGGGGATACAAAGTTATAAAGAAGTCACTGTTCTCAGGGATGTTCCTGCCATCATTAGATAATAAGCAGCTGGTGTTAACAGTGGAAAGAGCACTGGGCCCTGGAGTCAGGAAGACCTGATTTCAAATCCAGATATTTACTAGATATGACCCTGGGCAAGTCACTAAACCTGTATCTGCCTCAGTTTCTTCATATGATGTTGTGAGGGCCAAAATGAGATAATATTTGTAAAGTGCTTTTCAAACCTCAAAGGGCTATGTAAATGCTGCCATGGCTATTTTTAGAGGTGGCTGGGTGGTATAGTGGATAAAACTGGGCCTAGAGTTAGGAAGACTTGAGTGTGAATCTTATTTCACACACTTATTAGCATGTGACAATGGACAAGTCTCTCAACCTATGTCTGTCTCCATTTCCACAACTATAAAATGGGGGTCATGATAGCACCTATCTCCCAGGATTAATGTGAGGATCCAATGAGATAATATTGATGAAGCACAGTGTATAGCACATAATAGGTGCTTAATAAATGCTTATTCCCTCCCCATTCTCAATAATTAGAATAATAGCTTGTAGGTACAGTGTTTAAAAGTTAGCAAAAAGCACTACACAAATGTTAATTTGTTTGCTGCAACAATCCCATGGGGAAGGGGGCTATTATCCTCGTTGTACAGAAGAAGAAACTGAGAGACAGGTTCAATGACTGACCCAGGATCACACATTGAAGTAGGATTTGTACTTGGGTCTTCCAGACTCCCAGATCTATTGTACCACCTTGCTACCTTGTTTGGCTACTTTGAGGTGGTGGTGGTGGTAGGAGAAGAATACATTTACATAAATAAGATAGGGTGTGATGAAGATCAAGGAAGTGTTTGGACAGAAAGCTATAAGAAATTGGAGAGAAGAGACCTTTCAGTTGGGAAGATAGAGAAAGCTTTAGCGAACGGTTGATGACTCCTGTGCTGGGCCCCAGAGGAAAAACATTTTTCCAGTTAGAAGAGGGAACATATTCCAATTTGGATGGCTTATGGCATTTGTGAAAGGAAAGAGAATGAAATAAAGATGGTAAGGTTAGTTGGAGAAAGATTCTGGAAGGGCCTTAAATTATAAGCTAAATTATTACTTTTTTAGATGTTAAAAAAAATTATAAGCATTTTTTCTTCTACAGGCCTTGGGCAATTAAAGAATTTTGGTAGAGGCAGCATACTGTAACTAAGGCACTGGATTTGAAATCAAGGCTCTCTGAATTTAAATTCTGACACAGACATACTAGCTGTGTGAACCTGCACAAGTCACTGAGTTCTTTTTGGCTTCAGTTTCTTTACATGTAAAATGAGGGGATTGTACTTAATTCCTTGCAAGGTCCCTTCTAGCTCTGTGTGATCCTAAGGGTGACTTGTGCATTAGGAATAGTATTTAACAGCTCTATGAAGGATAGGTTTTATAGAGGGAAGAGACTGGGTGCACAGTTAGAATGCCATTAGATAGCCATTAGTGCATCCAGGTGAAAGACAATGAGGTACCACTCACCTTAGACTCCCCTTTGGGGGTATGGTTAGAGGAGTTCACTGATTTCCTCATTGCTTTCCTGGGCGGGGGGTGCTTCAGTTTTACACGCCCGTTGAGCTCAACTCAGCTTCTGTGTGTCACTGACCTTTCTTGTAGTTTTCCATCTTCACTGCCTTTGGTTTTCATTTCAGTGCGATATGGACGCCTTGACTCTGAGGACCGAAGGAGCCGGCATTGCCCCTATCTGGACACCATTAACAGGTTAGTGGAGCAGAAAAAAAAGTTGAGTTTTTTGGGCAAAAATAACATTGTTGATCAGAAGACAACATTAGGGCTAGTTTAGAAGATCATAAAACCTGTCAAAAAGCCGTTTGGATGTAGACAGTTCAGCAGTTAATGATGTTGAGTACAGTTGCTTACATTGACCCTTTGGAGCACCAGAAGGTTTGTCTCTGTTCTGCTTTATAGTCCAGCTGGTAGGAGAATTGTTTTCATGCCTCAGCCTGGACACAAATGAAATATAGGCTGTTAGCCTTGATAGATACAGGGAATGTGTGTGCCTTTGATACCCTGATGATCATCCTAAAGCCAGTGAGTGGTTTGTGGATCTTAATGATCCATTAGAAAACCGAACTGTAACTGAACCAGTATTTGGCCTAGAGAAAGGAAGGAGTGAAGCCTCTCATTTTTCACACTCACTACTATTTTTTGTGATTTTTTTGTGTGCACATTTGCGTGTGCGCACACACACACACACACACACACACACACACACAATCCTCAGGTGCATGTGAACATTTCTTTGCTATTACTCTTTTCTTCTTTGAACCTTTATCTTGTGTCTTTGAAAAGATAAAACTAGGCCTGACTCATTGATTCAGCCACCTAGCTCTTGAGGAACTCTGTTTCCTATTCTGGGCTTCTGCAGAAATGGCATCCTCCTCTTTAGGAAACCTCTTCTCCCTTGGCTTCCCTGACCCTGCATTCTCCAAGTTTTCTTTGCAGCTGTTCCTTCAAGGCCCAACAGAATTGTCATCTTCTCATCCGCCCAATTTTTGGTGATTTCCTTTTTTATTTTAACCTCTGCCATATTTTGTTTTGTATTCTATATAATTGCATATGCGTTCTGTACTCCCAGTAGGGAGGAGATACTTTGCAGGAAGGACTTTTATCTTTGTGTCCCTAATGCCTAACACAGTGCCTTTGAGCATAGTAGGTCCTTAATAAATGTTTGTTGAATGAATACCTCCCTGGGATGTTTGTTTTTTGTGTTGTTTTTTTTTAAGGATACTTCTTTTATTCACCTTCCCTCTTATCCTTCAAGGTCTGTCTTAATTTGGTAGCTCAATCAAAAAGCCAGTAGGTGGTATAGTGTATATAAAATGCCAGGAGTCTTGGAGTCAGAAGGATCTGGATTTGAATCTGACTTCAGATACTACCTAGCTATTTGACCCTGGGCAAGTCACTTAACCTTGTTTACCTTGCCCTTTTAACATTTGTTACCAAGACAGAAGGTAAGGGTTTAAATTTGAAAAAGCCAACAATGAGATTTATTTAATTTCAAATTTTGAACTGTTCTTTGGGTCTTTGATCTTGAGTTAGAAAGGGTCTGTGAAGATATGTAGCTCAGACACCTTATTTTATAGATGAGGTCACTGAGGCCCAAAGGAGGAGACTTTGCACAGGTCATAGAACCATCATAGAATCATGAATCTGGAACTGAAGTGGGCCTCAGAGGCCTATCTTGTATAGTCTCTTCATCTTAGAGACAAAGAAAAAGGCCTGGGGAGATTCTAAGTCTTTCATCAGTGAAATGTGCTTAGCTTGGCATAAATGACTGCACAGGCATACAGAGCTGTCTCCGGTGTATCTGCTAGGAGTATATCTGCTAGGGGTGCATCTGCTAGGGGTGCATCCGCTAGGGGTGCCTTGGCCCAGGCAGAACTAGGGGTGGGGGTCCCTAAGAGGAACTTAAAATTTATGATTGTGTCAAGAGCAGGGATGGGGAGAACAGATCTGGGCTGCTCTAGTGTTTCATAGTCTAGACCAAACTCCAAGATGAGCAGAATTGACGACCTTCTCCTAGCCAGTTTCACTGTGCCCCTTGAGGGCCTCAGTCTGGGTCTAAGGTTTTTCTTCCTATTAATTGTTTCCTTTTGTTCTTTCAGGAGTGTCCTGGACTTTGACTTTGAGAAGCTCTGCTCTATTTCCCTTTCACACATCAATGCATATGCTTGCCTGGTGTGTGGCAAATACTTTCAGGGTAAATATACTTTGTCTGACCTAGAGTTCTGAATGTCCCTGTCAGGTTAAGACCAGCCAAGAGAACTCGGGTATTCTTAGTAGTCCCTTCTAGTACCTTTGGGATCAAGTCATCCATTGGTGTACGTTTTCTATAGAAAAGGTAACAACTTTCCTGAGAACTCCTTTGTTTCAGGGACTCCTTTTAGCCATTCTTGTGATGAAGTTGAGTACTTCTAGTTGGTCTTTTACCAATGTTATCCCAGCATTCTTCTGACCAGTATAAAACCTGACAGATTTCAAAGATAAGCCTATTGCCCTCCAGGAGCTTACAAGGAGATCAAGCCCATGTAATGAATGGCCTGCTAACATGATTGTGCTGACCGACCCCTTGATATGTACTCACAGAAGGGAGAGGCTGTCCTGGGCTATGGCAGTAGGAGTTTGGCTTTAGATTCAGCCTTCAAGACATGGAAGGATTTTTCCAGGTTATATGGAAGCCAGCTTAATCAGGAATCCAAAAGAGAGATGAATGGAATGTGTTCTGGGGAGGTTTTGAATGGACAGTCTGGAGAGGGGAATTAAGGGAAATAAGGTTAGGTATGTAGAGGTCAGTTCATGTAAGACCTTCAATCCAAGTATTTATTAAGCACATTTGTGGATAAAGAGCCAATACAAATAATGGTCTCTGTAGCTTACATTCAGCTAAAAGCCAGGCCAAAGAACTTCAACCTAATGCTATGTGGTAGGGAGTTGCTGTAGATTCTGGGGCCAGGGAATGGTGTAAAGAGCATCATGGTTATGTGAGATGTCTTGTGGTAGTTTGCAGGGAGATTAGAAGGGCAAACATGGGAGTTGGGGGAACCAGCTTGGAGGACAGCAAGTCTTTCAGACCAGGGTGATGAGAGTAGGAATGGAGGTGAAGGGAAGTGGAAGAGATATTTCAAGGGAAGACGTAACAGGACCTGGAGATCTTGATTATAAATGGAGAGTGAAAAATCAGAGAATTTGAAACTTTTTGGCTTAAGAAATAAGGAAAAGGGTTTGACTGTGGGGAACAGGACAGATTTTGGAGAGGGAAAAGGAAACTGCTTTTCAGCATGTTAAGTGAAGGTTATGTTGTTCAACATAAGAAGTTGGAAATACAGGACTGTAGGACCATAGTGTTTTGGTCAGCACAAAGTGAAAAGCAGCCCTATTTCCCACCTTTTTCCTGTACTCTCTTTCCCAGTTTTTCATTGCTAGGCATGTTTTTTCAGTATTCTAAGATGTTTTTAGAAACCTATAGAAAGCAATAGAATGTGGGAATTGATTTCTCTGAATAGAGGCCATGGGGAGATTCCTTTTTGAGTTCTGCCTACATTTGGGTATAGAATAATCCTTTATTTTTAATGAAAGTAACATGATAATATTGAGAAGGACCAGGGAAGAGCCGCCCTTCCAAGTTGTCTTATCAGATCCTCTCTGGAGCTTCCCTTCTCTTAACTTCCTTTCCTTTTTATTCATAGGACGAGGGTTGAAGTCTCATGCCTACATTCACAGCGTCCAGTTCAGCCACCATGTTTTCCTTAACCTGCATACCCTCAAGTTTTACTGCCTTCCAGACAACTATGAAATTATTGACTCCTCCCTAGAGGATATCACTGTAGGTGTCACCGTAAAGTGGGTCAAGGCTCTCGGAAGCCTCTGGGTTTGACAAGGCTCATTTTCCTTGTTTGTCGGCCTTCCTTACCTTCTAGACAGAGCCCAAGGGGCCATGGGCTTCACCTTTAATGTGTGGGGAAATGGATCTAATTAGTATCTGGATGTTGGAATCCAGGGAATCTGTGGCTAGTGTAATATGGAATCCTTAATAAGTAATATCACCAATGGGACTAAAACAAACAAACAAAAAAGAAACAAACAACTCCCTGCTAGGTTGTTAAATGAAAAATATCATTCTCAGAAAATAAGTTACTTTATTTTGTTGAACTGAAGTTTGGCATTTGAGCTTATTAAGACAGCTAAATGGTGTGTTAGATAGTAGACTGGACTTGGAATCAGGAAGTTCAAGTCCTGCCTCAGATACTTCATTAGTTCTATGACATGGGGGTAAGTCATTTAACAGCTTAGCCTTAATTTCTTCATCTGAAAAATGAGGATGATAAAAATACCTACCATATAGGGTTATTGTGAGGATTAAGTGAGATTATCTATATGGCAGTTTGCTAATCTTATGGTGCTCTATAAATGCTACCTATTATTATCATAATTAAGAATTTACTTCAGGGATAAAAACGCTGGTTAGAGCCTCTGGGAGGGCTGCCATTTGAAGATACAGCTCGGATAGTGGCCTCATATCACCAGGTTGTTTTCTGTTAGGAAAAAGTTTGAATTTTGAGGAAGTTTGCACCTT
Organism: Monodelphis domestica; assembly: GCF_027887165.1. Taxonomy (NCBI): domain Eukaryota; kingdom Metazoa; phylum Chordata; class Mammalia; order Didelphimorphia; family Didelphidae; genus Monodelphis; species Monodelphis domestica. Next base: position 725,298,436 of record NC_077227.1, on the reverse strand, counting down.
CATTGATTTTTCTATTTCTCTCTGCAGTACGTCTTGAAGCCCACATTTACCAAGCAACAGATTGCAAATTTGGACAAGCAGGCCAAGCTATCTCGGGCTTATGATGGTACTACATACCTGCCCGGTATCGTAGGACTGAATAATATCAAGGCCAATGACTATGCAAATGCCGTGCTTCAGGTAAGGCTGGGAAGGACTTTGTAAAAGAGAGGCTGGCTTTGGAGTTGGGTGTGAGGAAGAGGAGGAGGAGAAAGCACACCCCCTAGACATGGTGCTGGCTTCACTGTTGGAACTGTTGACCTCACGCTGGACCTGGATCACGTGCTCAGCCAGGGAGTGCAGCTGCATCAGTCCATGGTCCCTGGTGGACCTGCTTCCATCTCCTGAACCTGCAGCCTCTGTAGCACTTTCCTTGGTCCATTTTAGAGACCTGGATTGTTACTCATTAGGTGACCTTGGATAAGTCATTTAATCTCTCGGCCTCAGTTTCTTTATTTTTAAGTTGGGGCAGATAACATTCTTAATGTCTATGTTACAGGGTTCCTTAGAGGAAAGTGAACTTTGAAGCATTATGTAATGTGGACTTAGTGCTGTTGACTTGGACTGAGGAGAGAGGGCTGGGCTGGGAAGTGTTCTGGTGGCCTCGAGGCTCATGCCACAGAGGCTGTGGCCCTCGTCCTGGGTGTAAGATGCTACCTTATTCCTGCTTCATTCTACTTAAGAAATAATGGGCCCAATGGACTCCTACCTTTAGTGTGAGTGGGGTTCTGTTTGTTTTGTGCTGTCAGCATTGAAATGGACTTCAATGCATGAGGTCACCAAATCAGAAAATCTAAAGGGTTGAAGTAGAAGAGTTGGAAGAGCAAGTTTTAGGGGTAGAGTCGGAGCATCCATGCGGTCTGACCCATCCTTGAAAAAGAATCGGCCTCGTAGCTACTTGGCAAGTCTTCCTCTAGCCTCCCCCTTTCCCATTTCAGGAGAGATGTGGTGGGGCAGATCAGGGATATGCCACTCAAGGACGGGTCCAAGTATGGACCAGGTTTTCTGACTGTGCCTGAGGGGAGCCCAGAGCAGCTTCTTTACGGAGGGCAGCAGTAGCAAGGGCCTTGGCCAGTAGGGGGTGGCAGAGAGCTGGGAATGCAGGCCTTGCACATTTCCAAATATCAGTGATATCTTTAAAGTTTGCTTAGGAGCTCCATTTCCAATTAATTTTGGTGCTTAAAGTAGGACCTTCTGGCCACTTGTTTGTCTGTGACTGCATTCTCTGTCCATTCCCTTCCACTCTTCTTTGTTCTAACACCACCTTCTTTTGGGCTTCATGTTTCATAAAGGCCTTTCTCAATCTCTTTATGTTCCTCATCTGGTCATTTTAAAATTGCATCATTGTAATATTCCATTACATTAACGAGCACATCCGTCCAGCAGGGCCTTGTCCTGTCTTTAGTGTGGTAACACCCTCCATCATTACAGATCTCAGTCTGCTTAGAACCAACTAGATAAGTCTTGGGGGGCTTTTCTCCTGAGGTTCAGAGAAATTGTGGGATTCACCCCTGATCGTATAGCTCAGAAGTGTCAAAAGTGGAACTTGAAGCTAAAACTTGAAGCTTGTTCCACAATCTCTACTATACCACACTGTCCCTTGGTATTACTACTCCTCACTTGCTAGACATTTAAATTGCTTTGTTTTCTTGTAATTACATATAATATGGCCTTGAAAGGCTCTGAACAGATAGCCTTTTTGTTTTTGTTAATTACTGAGGGCCCAGATCCAACAGTGGCATCATGGTATCGTCAAAGGCACCTAGGTGGTTCAGTATAGAGTGCTGGGCCCAGTCAAGAAGACCTGAGTTCATATCTGACCTCAAATGCTTCCCAGCACCCCATTCTCTTCATGTTATGTGCTGGTGTAGGGAGGTTATACATTTTGTGTAGCCCAGCCTCTCTTTCTCTTGCTCTGATAGGTTTGGTGGAGGTGGCATGAGGTGAGTGGCAGGAGAATCTACTCATGTGGCCTTATATTTTGTTAGATGATCACCTTTTTATTCCTTTACTTCAAGTGATTATTAATAAACTTTATAAAATATAATTCTTGGAGTGTTGGATGTTAATTTAAATCCTACACCAGGGAAACTGGTCATAAAGTGTAGCTAAGATATCAGAGAAAGAGAGTCACAGAAACTGGAGATTTGACCAGAAGAAAGAAAGGGTTGGAAGTGCTCAGGGCAGACTTTGGTGGAAAAAATGAGCAGCTCTGCCTTAGATCAGGAAGCTGTTGAGGGAGACTCATCAGAGGTAGTCCATGCATAGTGGCTTTGTGAATGCAGCTCCATTTCCAAGGGTCTTGGCAGTTGTGATCCCAGCCCTTCTGGTTCTTAAGGGATTTCATAATGTTGGAGTCTGACCCTCTCCTCATTTGTACCAGCCATAGTTTGAGCAGGGTTGGAGAAAAAACTCTGACTTTGGATGGATGTGATCAAGAGGTATTTCCCCAGGTTTGGAAAATTGTTTGTGGCCGTGCTTCTCCCATCCACAGGAGATGCCAGTGCTCATCAGTGAGACAAAGGCAATGAATGGCATGCATACAGAGCTAACATCAGTACTTTTGTGACCCAAGCTCCTCAGGGTGGTCATTCTGAGACAAGAGAACTGCATTCTTTCTAACTTTGTGCCAGGCAAGAAAAAAGACTTTTTCCTCAGCATTTGATTTATTTTTTACTCTTTTGGGGATAGTCACAAGCAAATTAGATTGAAAGATCTTTGGTGAGAAGAGCTGCCCAGAACCATTCAGGACTGACCCTGAATATTCTGATTCTAGGCCTTGTCTAATGTCCCACCTCTCCGGAACTACTTCCTCGAGGAAGAAAACTACAAGAATATCAAGCGTCCTCCTGGGGACATCATGTTCCTGTTAGTACAGCGCTTTGGAGAGTTGATGAGGAAGCTGTGGAACCCTCGGAACTTCAAGGCCCATGTCTCTCCCCATGAGATGCTGCAGGCTGTTGTTCTCTGCAGTAAGAAGACTTTTCAGATCACCAAGCAAGGTGAGGGATCAGCCATGGGCCCCCCAGCCAAATTCTCATGTCTTAGGGGATCCTGGAGAGTAGATGGAGTCCTACCATGACCCTCCTAGGACTTAAGAATAGCTGATAGTGTAGCGTGAAGGGTCTTATCTGCCAGGACTTCACGAGCTCTGCCTGGGTTCTGAAAAGATAGGGCAGAAAGGGATGTGCTGACCCATCACACTGTCTTCAACACAGACATCTTACCCTCAATGTGTCTAAAACTGTACTCCTTATCTCCCCTCAAGCCCTGCCCCTTCTAGATTTCCCTGTTACTGATGAGAGTAACACTGTCCTAATCCTGATTTAGGCGCACATCCAAGGAGTCCTCCCCAACACCTCACTGTCTTTCCCTCCTCTCCCCACATATTTAATTTGTAGCCAAGACCTGTCAATTTTACCTTTGCAACATCTCCTCAGTACACCCCCCTTTTATCCTCTGACATCCCCCACCCTGGTGTAGGTCCTTCTCATCACTTGCCTAGATTATTTGCAGCAGCAGCAGGCTGGGAGGGGATCTGCCTGCCTCAGGTCCCTCTCCATTCAGTCACAGATGTGACTTTCTTAAATCTCACATGTGACCATGTCCTAACTCCAATGGCTCCTGTGGCTTCCAGGTCCAAGTACAGAATGTTCTGTTTGGTAAGCACCTAGCCACCTCCTGCTTTTCCAATATAATGCATTATTCTCTAGCACATAGGCTCTGGGCCAGTGGCCCTGACTTTCTGGCTTGTTCCACCAATAAGACCCTCGAATAAGACTCTCTCAGCTCTGGATGTCTTCTGTGTCTAGGACGTTCTCCCTCCCCTTCTTTGCCTGATGACCTCCCTGGCTTCCTTTGAGTTCCATTTAAAATCCCACCTCACATTAGAAGTCTTTGTTAGCCCCTTCCTCATTCTGGTGCCTTCCCTCAGTTAGTTTTCTATGTATCCTATATAGAGCTTGTTCTGTAGCTATTTAAGTGTTGTCTTCCCCTATTAGACTGTGAGCTCCTTTGAGGTCAGCAGCATCCGTCTTCCCCTTTTGGTATCCTCCTCACTAAGCACAGTGCTTGATGCACAAGAAGTGCTTAATAAGTGTTTGTTGATAGCTTAGCTTGCATCTGAGGGATGCTGTGCCTTTCATTAGCCTATGCCCAAGTTGAGCAGACTATAGAGATTTCCTCTGGGCCAGAGGAGCGATCTGGCTATGGTCTGATGGGAAAACAAATTGCCTAATGATGGTCTCCTCAGTTGCTGCACAACTAAGGGTGACCCGAAGAGATTTAGAAGCTTATGCACCTCTTGTATTAGAAGTCACTTTAAGGCATTTGCCATGATTTTTCCAGGTCAGCTCAGTGTAACCAACACAACTCTTCACGTGGAAGCTGTCTTTATTGTCTCTTTGATCGGGGAGGAGGGGGCCTCCTTTTGCATTGTGGAGGATGTTTTAGGTGATGTTACTAAATTGTGACTCTTCAGTGACCTCCCTCCCTGCCCTCCTGGGCTTGGTAGTTAGGGATCTGAAGGGTATAGAAGTTTTGCTATGGTTCTTATTATTTATAAGAGTAATAGTAATAATTGTGTTAGCTGACATTTATAGTAACCTTTTAAAAATTTACAAGCACTTTGCATATATAATCATTGAATCCTCACAACACCACCTTTGAGATTGTATTATTTACCTGACAAAAGGTTAAGTGACTTGCCCCCATCACACAGTTAAACTCTGGTTTTCCTGATTCCAGGTCCAGCCCTTTGCCCACAGAGCCACTCAGTTGGGTGCGAGTGGGTCAGTGTGGTATCTTAGGGAGAGCACCCAGTCTTGAAGTCAAACAGTTGTGGCTTAGATTTGGACTCTACCCCTTTCTAATGATATGACTTTGGATAAGTCACATCCTACTTCTGTATCTACTCCCTCATTTTAAAAACATCATTCTTATGCAGTAGAATCATAGAATTTGAGAGTTGGAGGGATTTCAGTAGCCATTAGGCCAGTTCAAATGTGAAGGGAATCCCTACTCAAATAGACCTGACAAACTTAGTCATCCAGCCCCTTTTGGACTTTCCAGTTTTCCTAGAAATGTTTGTCAAACATTGTGTCCTTAGTGTAGTTACTTGAATCTTTGGGCATGTCAAAGAGTGGACCCTTATATGTGTTTGTTTCTGTATATTGGGTATGGAATCTGTTCAACTGATCGACCTTTCTAGTTTTTAAATAATTACTACTTTGTATTTAGTTTGAGATCTGTTCCTGCTAGGATCCCTTATTTCCCCACTACTTTTTCTCATTATTTCCCTTGAGTTTCTTGATCTTTTATTTCTTCTGATTGATTTCAGGATTACTTTTTATAGTTGTATAATGCTTTGGTAATTTGGTATGAAGTTGAATAAATTAATTTAGGCGTCGTCATTTTTATTATTTTTAGCTTATCTTACTCATGAGCAGTTAGCATTTCTCTGTTTAGGTCTGTCTTATTTCCATAAACCTGTCGCTAAAAAAAAGTTATGTGAGAGACTGTTTAAAGACAGGATTGGGTCACGTAATGGAGAGAGCTTTGGGTTAGGAGACGGTAGGTCTGGGTTCTAATTCAGCTCTGCTAGCTGGTGTGACCACGAAAATGTGGGTTTCAAGACTGAATTGCCAAAACTGTAAAGGTTTCGACCAAACTGTAAAGATAATTTTTAGTGTCTTGATTTTATATTAAAAATAAGTGGTCACCATGGGAAAATTCCCAAATCAGCTGGGTTTTATGGAGATTTAAATTAATACAAATGAAGGAATTAAGGAAAGGGAGAGAGGCCAAAATGGCCTAGGCCTGAGCCTTAAGAGAGACTAGTCAGTCTTTAATCACTCACCACAAGATCGTCATAAAGCAGGCTCCAAACCTCTGAACTCCATCTCCAACTACAAACTCCAACTAACTCAAATTCAGTAAGTCTCTTCCTTTTAAAGAAATTTTCTCTTGTGTCACCTCCCCTAAATTTTCACATCTACCAAACACAGTAGACACTTTTCCCAGGACTGCCCATTCTTAGTTCTCACAACTCTTTAGTTCTCACCTTCTCTGGGTAGACTAAAACTTCACACCTCTTTTGTTAAGCTTGCCTTTTGTAAGTTGCTTGATCTTTTAGTGATTAATTTAACCTTTAATAGGTACTTAGCACCCTTTGTATTAGATTTAAAAATAGACCTTGCTTAGGGTTTTTGCCTACTATAAGTATGAGTTGGGGACTTTTTCATTGTTCCATCAGGAGTTTACAACTTTATCTTCCCCTAAAGTATGCCCAAGTATGGGTGGAGTAATGTTAAAATTCCCAATATATTCCTGATCAAGTACCTCCATTTGCTACAATAAGGGAATAGCCTTAACCAAATGTTCTAAGGTAGAGTCTGAGCAGTTTTAAGATTCACACTGGGGAACCTTGGACAAGGTAGATAACTGGTCCCTGTCCCTCATTTGTTGCCCTTTTAGTTAAGTGAGAAGTTTTAACTACCTGAACTCTTAAGGTTTCTTTTAGCTTTACATTTCTGTGAATTGGTTGGTGGGTAATTTGGGTTAATGTGAGTATTGTTCTCCTATGACACCTAACAATCCTGGATGCATAATAGTTACTAAGTACTGGCTGATTTTAAATAGGTTTTGTAAATTTTGAGAGAGAAGTTGGTTGTGTTTCCAGTCTGGGTTTCTCTAAGGCTTGACCTTTCCCCCTTCTTTCCTTGCAGGTGATGGAGTAGACTTTCTTTCCTGGTTCCTGAATGCCTTGCACTCAGCTCTGGGAGGGACAAAGAAGAAAAAGAAGAGTAAGTTGTAGTCTTTGTGAGAAGAGCATTCTTTTTGTTCTTCTGACTTCCAAGACTGGGAGCTTGGGCCCTTCTTTGTTGGTTGGGCTCCTGACTTTCAGAACAGGGTCCTTCCTTCTCTTTGTGTCAAGTGGAGTGGAGATTGTTATGTCTTGAGGCTGTCATGGCTCTGGTGCTAGACCCTGCAGTTCTTTATCTCACATTCTAGGGTTAATCCTGGCTTTCTGACCTAAATTATGTCTTAATAATAAAAATATTATATTTTAGGAGATTTATTAAATGATTGTTAGAAATCAAGGAATAAAGAGGATATAAAATAAAAACCATGTGCCCATGGCTGATTAGCCATTTCAAAATCCCCACCTTACCATGCCACCATGATTGCTACATCATGCCAAAGAGGGTGTGGGAGAGGTCATAGCCAGTTAAATACCAATAACATGATCTCGCCAACGGGGAGATGCAGGAGAGATTATAGGGAATTTGGGGAAATACTAAGGACTTATGAGGAATGAAGTCAAAGGTTCAAAATCTCCATTTATACACCTAGGAGGTGTATAATAATGAGGTTTAGGGGAAGAGCCCTAGGCTTCTAGGGCTGTGGGGAGAGAAAATACTGGCCTGCAGGGATAGCCCCAGCATTCCAGGCCTGTCTTCTGTTAACTTGCTTTGGACAAGTCATGTCCTCTTGGACTAGATGATCTTTAAGACCTCTTCCCCTGAAAGGTTTATTATGTTAAGGCTTTAGATCTCATAATAGAATCTTATTTTGGAGCTGGAACACACTTTAGAGCTCGAGAAATAATGAAATAATATTGGTGAACTGGTATCTTTCACTTTGTGAAGGAGAGATAATTGCTGGAGTAAATCCAAACTGCTGCTGACTGAGATATCGACAGGTAAGAACCACCAAAAAGCTATTGAGCTGTTTTCTGACCTTCTTTTCACTTGGGGGAGTGATATTGACATTGGTCTTAAGTTTGAGGATTTTATTTTCTCTATCTTAGCATTTCATGGTGATGTGATGGCAGTAAGTGGCCAAGAAAGGGGCACTTTTCACAAGTACTGATGAAAATAAATCTTCTTCACTTGGAGATCTTAGTGTGGAATGACCAGCTTTGGGATCTCGGTGTCATTGTGGCTTCACTTTCCCCTTTTATCAGGGACCTTGACTCAGTTCTGCAAAGTCTCTGAAAGTCCAGTGTGCTGTACTCAATTTTTTTTAAACCCTTACTTTCTGTCTTATAACAACTTTAAGACAGAAGGGCAAGGACTAGGCAGAGGTGTTTAGTCACTTGCCAAAGATCACCCAGCTAGGAAGTGTCTGAGGCCAGATTTGAATCCAGGTTCTTCCAGGTCCAGACCTAGAACTCTATCCACTGTGCCACTAGCTACCCCTAGAGTGCCGGACTATTGACGTGAAGCCTTTAGCTTGGGCTGGAATTGATCTGCTAACTTCTTTCTTTAAAAAAAAAAAGCATTTTATTGATGCCTTTACAAATCCATTATTTCTAGAAAAGATCATCCCTGTAACTTTTCAGATTGAACCTTTCTTTATAACAATTAAGCAGAAACATCTGATAGAAGGATGTCTCCTGTCCCTGGAGGAGAGTTGGAAGGCATATTTCATTGTCTGTTCTTAGGACCATCATTGGTTTTTTAGTTACCCAAAATGTCATTACGTCCTCTTTATTTCTGTAATTTTTCTTTTGAGTTCAACACAGAGTAGACATTTCACCTTGCATGCGGTTATGGGAAGTTGCTTTATGTGGAATATTTTTGTTGTTAACCTTCATGTAATTCTACTCCCAGTTTTTTGTCTTAGGATGTTGGAAGACAGAGAGCTTATTCCCAACCAAAGTCAGTTTTAGAAGTGGGCCTGAAAACTGCAGATGCTCTCTCCTGCCTCTTTTAATCTCCATTTTACCCTTTGTTTATGCAGCTATTGTGACGGATGTTTTCCAGGGGTCCATGAGGATCTTCACTAAGAAACTGCCACACCCAGATCTGGTAAGTGGATTCAGCCTGGCTGCCCTGTTCCATGCCTAATTATAGGAACATTTTGGCTTCTCTGGCCTTTTTGACTATTGCAGCCAGTTAGGGGGATTTAGTGAATGGTAGAGGGACTGGCTGAGTTGATTGCAGGTTGCTTGGTGAGGTTCCACCACTAGGGGTTTTTACGTATTCCAGCCTGGATTTCTGTTGGATCTGGGGTAGAGTATAGTTTTTCTTACACTAGGTAAACAAACCACCCCAGAGTTGTAGTAGTAACTCTCATTTATATAAAGTATTTTCTTCCCAGGAACACTATGACATTGATAATTCAAGTGTCATGGAAACTTTGGCACCAGGAAAGATTTCACAAGTCATTTCTGAGTCAGGATGGGGTTTGTTTGGCAAGATGATCCCAGTTTCCTAGGCCCCTGTCTTTTTGTCAAGACCCTCCCAGCATGAGGGGTCTCTTAATCCCTGTTGGGCTCCCATTTGCCATCTCACTTCTTTCCCTCTTCATGTGCTCTTCTCCTTTCTAGCCAGCAGAAGAAAAGGAGCAGTTACTACATAATGATGAGTACCAGGAGACAATGGTTGAATCCACCTTTATGTACCTGACCTTGGATCTTCCCACAGCTCCACTTTACAAGGATGAGAAGGAGCAGCTGATCATCCCCCAGGTGCCACTCTTCAACATCTTGGCCAAGTTCAATGGCATCACTGAGAAGGTAACCCTGTGTGTCCTGCCCCCTCTCATTCCTCCTCCTCTGCCCCTGTGGGAGTGGATTGCCCTGATGCCCTTATTATGAAGCACCTACTTCAGTTTATTCATTCAAACCCAGCTGTAGCAGTATATCCCAGGAGGGGCCATCTGCTGCCCGCCAGATAGTGGGTTTGTCTAACTATTGGTAAGGGAACTTAAATTCTCCTAGCAACATTCTGGGCTGTATTATGAAAGAGATTATTTTTAAGCATTTCGAAAGGGAAGTGGTGTTTTCTGAGAGCTTTCATGGCTTCATAAATCCCAAACTGAGCCAATTTCCTATTTGGATATCATTGGTAAATCAGGAGATTTTTTTTAAACTGTTATCTTCCATCTTAGAATCCATACAGTATATTGGTTCCAAGGTAGAAAAACAGTAAGAGCTAGGCAATAGGGGTTAAGTGACTTGCCCAGGGTTACACAGCTGGGAAGTGTCTGAGGCTAAATTTGAACCCAGGAGATCCCATCTCTACATCTAGCTCTATCTACTGAGCCACCTAGCTACCCCCAGGACAAGATTTTAAACCAGGAAAGAGTCTTGAAAGGTTGAAGCTCAGAAAGTAGAGGACTCCTAGTGAACCTGGCTGTGCCCTTATCTATATTTCATCATAAGGATTCTTAGACGTTTGGGAGACTAAACTCTGAGGCTCCATCCAGCTCTTCTTCTGCCTCATTCAGAAAAGGAGAGAAGCCATGAAGAGTAACTTCCTGAATAGGGAGGATGCCAAAACCTTTGTTTAAAAAAATACTTATTGTAGCACACTGGTGTGGAGTGAATGCCTCTCATTACTCCTTGGGCCACTGTTGGATGATCCTTGACCAGCCTATTATATTAGTCTTGTGAACAGATCCAGTAAACTAGCTTCTTCCATCCCTAGTTAGCCATTTCTCTTTGGTGCTGTCCTTTTCTTTATCCCTTTGTAGCTTTTCTTTAACATTGGGATCCCCCCCCCCCTTTACATTTAACTCAGTTTGCTTTTTTTAAAATTCTGACCTTAACAGATGCTGATCCCTAAAAATGGAACATTTTCCCTATACATAGTAGAACAGAAAAGGAAGATTTCTCTGTGAATCCACAGATTTCTATTTTCGTGTGTGGCCTTTTACCCCCTTTTTTTTTTGCCTCTGTTTCCTGGTCAGTCACCTATTAGGCAAGCACTGCCAGCTTCCAGGTTACCATTTAGGGTTGTGATTGTTCCCCAGGTCCAACCTAGGAGAATGGTTTACAGGAATTCTAGAAGATGTTTAACTTGTTTCATCCCATAGATAGTGTAGCAGAAGGGCAAAGCTAGGCAGCTGGAGTTGAAGGGACTTGTTTAAGGTTAGCCAGCTAGTTAGAACGAGAACTGAATTCCTGAAAGCCCCAGCCTCGTTTGCTTGTTTCTGCCTTTGTGTCTTTACTGTAGCACCCTTCCCACCCCTTCCCCACCTGTCAGCAGTGTCCTCAGAGCCAGACTGCACAGGAGAAGCTTTCTCCCAGACCTGGCCCTCAAGATTCTTCCCTTCCTTGTCTGTTTTTCATGTTTTAGCCAGATTGTAGACTCTTTGGATGCAGGACTGTCGACTTTCTTTTCTTTCCTGCCCCTGCTGTCCATGGTAGATAGTTAATTGGTGTGGATAGGCTGGCTTCATTCCACTGCAGAGACCTAGCTATGGAGATTTGGGAGGCACCTTCAGACTCATCTAGGCCACAGATCCACCTGAGGCCGCAATCTTCTCTGCTGGAGCATTTCCAGCGAGCTCCCTCCTGTCTTATTTACTTTGTTATGGGATATGCTAATTGTTAGAAAGTTCATCCTGGTGGTGAATTAAACCTGCTTCCTACTGATTTCCACCCCCTGCTTAGAAATCTCTCACTTGACGCCTTTCCCTAAAGGTCTCCCCTTGGTCTCTTTTCCAGGCTCAGGTCAGCTGATTTCATATTGATGTTGTTTCCAGACCATCCCCAACCTGGATACTTTGCTTTGGATGCACTCTGGGTTGTCAGGGTCCATCTTAACATCTACTCAGAACTGGATCCTCTCTTTTGACCGGAGGAATGAGGCTATTACATAGCCTAATTTGAGCTCTTCATCCCTATTAAAGCAGTTGAAGACCGGCTTAGGGTTTTTCAATAGTCTGAAGCCAAATTGCTAGTCTCTGCCTCAGGGACTCAGTTTCCTCATCTGTAAAATAAGGTTAGGGGGTGATTTAGATGGCCTATAAGGATCCTTTGTGTTCTGAATCCATGATTCCCTCTTTGTTTGCCATGTGGCTCTTGCTGATGGGGCTGCCTTTCTTTTCCAAGGGCCTTCACTCACAAGCTTAATCTTTCTCCTTCCCTCAGGAATACAAGACGTACAAGGAGAACTTTCTGAAGCGCTTCCAGCTCACCAAGCTGCCCCCGTATCTTATCTTTTGTATTAAAAGGTTCACGAAGAACAACTTCTTTGTGGAGAAAAATCCAACCATTGTCAACTTCCCCATCACGTGGGTAACGAATCCCTTGTGTCTTCTCTGCTCTTCCCTTTCTCTCCCCTTCTTCAGGAGCCCTGGACACTGGATTGTTTCTAGTTTATGTTTGGATGGTGCTTGACTTAAAGTTATTCAGCATTGTTTTTTCAGCATATATTTCAGCAAATGCCTCATTCAGATTGGGAATTTTTTTGATTTAGAGTGTAAGGGCTGTCCTGGCAGGATTTGGAATGGGTGGAGGAAGGAATATCCCAGCTTGGGATAGTTGGAATAAGAGAAGAGGACTTTGGGTTTTGAATAAAGGGGCTAGAACTGTGGGGCCTCCTTAGAATTGGTGGGCTCGTAGGCTTATCACAAATGTGAGTTTTCATCTAAAGATTATCTAAAGAGTTTCTGTTTGCTCATTCTATGATGGAGCTCTTAAAGCCATCTCTGGGAGGTCAGGGATCGAGCTCCTCTGTGACATAGGACTTGGCATGTAGGAAGTGCCATGTAAATGCTTGTTGGGATGGTCGGGTGGTGCCAGTACACAGAGCATTGGGCCTGGAGATGGCAGGACCTGGGTTCAAATTTGGCCTCAGATATGTCCTAGCTGTGTATCCCTGGGCAAGTCCCATTGCCCTGTCCTTGCCACTCTTCTGTTTTAGGATTAATAGGACAGAAAGTAAGCATTAAAAAATGCTTTTTGATTGAATTTGATAAAACAAACCTGGGGCTCCTTATAGCTGGTCATTAGAACCTTGTATATGACTGCTTATTGTCACCAAGATGCAGCTAGTCTGTGGAGAAAGTTGTGATGGTCTGACTAGGTCCAGGAGAGGAGTAGGGCCAGGCAGAGCCTGTTTTAGCATTGCTCACTTGAATTCTTGGCATTTTATGTTCTTTTAGCATGTTGGGCTGGACCAGGCTGAGTGGGGGTGACCATTTGTCTAAGGGATAGTGGGAGATAGAAGGCTCTCATATTGGAAGTGGTCATCTTTGATTGGCACACAGTTTCCTGTTCCTGAACTTAGCCTAGAGCAGGGTAGGGGAAGGTTTTTGAATCTGAGTGCCCAGAGGGAAAATTCATGCTGTCTGTGAGCCCAGCACCCTCCCACCCCCCACCCCCCACTCCCCCCATTACTAGAGAGAGCTGAGGGAGGAACTGCTTGCTTTGGGTGACTGGACAGAGGGTCAGGGCATGCAAAAATGCCCTCGGACACTGGGAAGAGGGAAAAGAAGCAGCTCCCCCATGGGCCCGTGTGCCAGTGTTTTGCCAATGCAGGCCAAGAACTACCAGGAACAAGCCAGTTAGCCACTAGCATGACCAAGTGGAAGCAGACATACACGTGTACCAGGCATTTTACAAATATGATCTCATTTCACAAAGGGCCCTATCGTTCCTATAAGTAAGGAAACAGGGAGAGCCTGGTTAGTCCTCGAGAGAGAACCCCAATGCCTTTCCCTTCCGCCTTCTTCTCTCTCCCCTTCTATATAGCTTTATGTAGGCCTTGATCAATAAATATAAAGCCCTTTGGAAGATCTGCAACTCAGTGTTGTCAAGGCTCCTAGGCATCCTTTTTTCAGTTGGACAAGTTCTTGCCTAATTGTTTCCTTTTTTCAGGCCTAAAAAAGTCCGCCTCACTTCTTGCCTTTTTTGTTGGCTGCTGCCTGCAGCTGACTTTTCTCTAGTTCCTCTCTTTCTGTCTAATATACAAGGTATCCCTAAAGTCTTACATTCTTAGGCTTGAAACCGCACTAACACTTTTGGGGCACGCTATAGTAGCCTGGCACAGGGGAGAGTGCTTGGCGAAAATCTGAGAGCTTGGAGTCAAATGGCTGCTTATAGATGGAGCCTTTGATAAGCCAGTCTGGGCTTGAGCTCTGTCATGGGCAAAGTCAAGAGATGGGATCAGAGATCACATGCCCTAGGGGGACCTGCTGCTGAGTTTTGGGGTTCTGTGATCACTGAAAAGAGAACTGCAGAGGGGAACAAAGCTTGAGGCTGGGGTCTAAAGTGGAGCAAGTCTCCTGTTTACTTCCCAGACCCCTTTTGTTATTTGTCATTGGGTTTGTGGAGGCTTCTTGGGCACTTAAAGGAGGATCGGCAAGAGCACATTGCTTCTACTTGCCACCAACTGGAAAAGCCCAGAGCAGGGACTCAAACAAATCTGTCCCTCTGAGGTCAGTCTCCAGTGCTCTGGTGTTGCCATCCCCTTCTGGGGCAGATCTCAAATATGATCCCCAATGAGCTGCTTTGTCAGCTGTCATCCTGCTCTGTCGGCCCCTGTTCTGCTTGATTTGCCCATTGACGAAGTTTAGAGTGGCTGGTACCTTAGGGATATTACCTTTTAGCAACTGAATATTCTCGGAGAATTTAAGAATTTTCTTTGGGGGGGGGGAGCCCTTACCTTCTATCTTGGGATCAATATCAGAATGAGTTTCAAGATCAATAAAGTATAGGCAGCTGTGGTTAATGACTTGCTCAGAGTCACACATCTAGGAAGTGTCTGAGGTCAAATTTGAACCCAGTCCCTGCCTCTCTATCCTCGAGCCATCTAGCTGCTCCCTAACATTACCACTTTTCTTAAATAATACCCAACTTTTTACTTACTAAAGGTGGAACAAATGATTCCTCTATTCTTTTTTTCAAAAAAGTTTTAAGATTTTTATTTAAAAAATTTTTTACAACCTTCTCTTTTCAGACTTTAGAAATAGCTCGTCTTTTTCTTTTTAAAAAAAGTTTTAAATTCTTATTAATATCTTATTTTTCTAGCACTGTCTTTTCTGCCTATATCCTTCCTCCTTCCCATGTGCAGGTAGCCAAGAAAAATGTTCATTCATCAACTGCGGCTGACAGTCTAAGTAATGTTTAACTGGCTCTTGGTAATCACAAATATAGAATAAATTAAGATCAGCATAAATTAAGCAGATTTTTTTGCTTTTCCAACAGCAGTCTAGACCTACTTCATACTTCCTCTTGTCTCTCTTTTTAAGAAGCTCGTCAGTGTTCTCTCAGATGCTTGTCAAACCTTTGCCAGCTTCAGCATATTTATGGCTTGGACCTTCTGACTAAAGTCTGCTCTGTTCAAGCTTCAGAGCTTTGCCCTGAAAGAGGTTACTGCTTCAGTTTTTCTTTTAATCAGTTAGTAATTGTTTTTCAACATGGCTTGCTCTCTTACCCAATATGAAAATGAGGTCAGTGTCCTTCTTCTCCTCTCAAACCAAATGAACTATAAAACCTCAGAGCGGCATTTTTCCATTTTTTCTCTTGACTTCGTCACTGGTCCACACGAAGTCTGGAGCCCTTAGGTATCACTCTAAAGAACTGGATTGCAAGATATTTGCCCTGGGCTTGTTCAGGCATGTCTTAGCAGCTGTTCTTAAGACTTAGGTTACCCCTTAAGTCAGCTTCTTTAGCCACTGACAGGCCATTTGCCTGCTGGTAGCCAGTGATACAAAAATCCCTCGACTTCTATGTACTTCATCATCCTTTTCTTTTAAATTTTAAAAAATTGACTTTTTTTACAGTGTCCAAATTTCTCATCATATTCCTTCTCTTTCCAGAAAACCATTCCTTATAAAAAGGACTTAAACATATTAATAAAATATAATAATTTTAAAACATATATTAAAAATATACCCCCTAAAGTTCAACAAGATAACCCATTGGCCAAGTCTAATGTTCTGTTTAGTGGATAGAGGCACATTCTCCAGTCTTTTCATTGGAACCAGAGGTGGACCCTGTTTGGATTGTTTTTGTAGGTCTTTTCTATTAATTTATTAGAGACATTGCCCTGGTCTGGCTTACTTCATTCTGCAACAGTTCATGAAAGGCTTCCCATGCTTCTCTTTTTCTCTCATCCCCTACATTCATGTAGTACAACTTGTTCAGCCACTGTGTTCCATTTACTGGGCACCTGCTTTGTGTCTGGTTCTTTCCTCTGACAAAAAGGACTGCCATCCCTGTAGGCTGCATAAGAGACTTCTCTTTTCATCATTGACCTCATTCGAGACATAGGTGGCTAGCAGAGGGATTTGGGGTTAAAGAGGATTGACATTTTAGCCCTTTCCTTTTTTAATTTCCAAAATGGTTGACTCACTTTGTAGTTCCTTCAGTGGTGGAACAGTCTGCCTAACTTTCCACCATCTCTCCAGCATTAATAACTTCCTGGCTTTTGTCATCATTGCCAACATGCAGCATGGAGGGTGAAATGTCAAGAGACTTACAATTTAGGACCTCACTCCTTCCCCCCCGCCCCCATCCAAGTTGTCCCCAAGTCATTTCCGTTCTACCTTCCCAACATCTCTCCTCTGCCACTGCCCCGGTGTGGGCCCCATCACCTCATGCCCGGACTGCTGGAGTCGGCCAGCCTCAGATCTCTTCTCTACTCTGGTCCGTCTTCCACTCATCTATCAAGTTAATTTCCTTAAAGTCCAGGTGTGACTGTCGCCCTCTTACTCAGTATACTCCAGTGACTCCCTACCACTTCCAGGGCTAACCAGACAATCCTCTCTGGCACGAAGCCCGTCATAACCTTCCTGCCTTTTCCTTATACCTTTGCTTGTTCACTTGTTTCCATCATGACGGACTCTGTGACTGAATTGGGGTTTTTCTTGGCAAAGATACTGGAATGGCTTGCCATTTTATTCTCTAGTTCATTTTGAAGATTAGGAAACTGAAGCAAATACGGTTAAGCCCCTTTCCCAGGGTCATACAGCTAAGTAAATAGCCACGGCCAGATGAGCCTTCCCGACTCGGGCCCAGTGCTCCCTCCACTGTCACCCAGCTTCCTTTCTCATACCTTATTCCCCTTCAGGTATCCAGCCACTCCTTGCATCAGAGGCTTCCATTTCACTGGCCCTCCCTACACCTGGCATTCTCTCCTCTCTGACCCCTGGCTTCTCCGGCTTCCATCCAGTCTCCTAATGTCAGGGCCTTTTCTGTGCCGATTATCTTGTCTGGCTGGTTTGTCCATAGCTGTTGAGCTCTTGTCTCCTTGAGGGCACAGCTGGCTTCTGCCCTTGCTTTGTATCCTTAACAGCTTGGCTCGTGGTCGAGGCTTGAGAATGTTTCTTGACTTGTTTTCTTGTAATCATTTTTATTCTGTCTGGTTAAGCAGTTTCCCCCCTAACTGGGAGCTGTGAAGGTGTTTGGTCCAGTTCTTTCCTAATTTGTTTTAGGGTTTGCCTTTGACATTTAGGTCATGGTTTTTTTCTGTTCTTATTGTAGTAAATGGTGCCCAGGGTGGTCCCAGTGTGAAGGGTGCTAGAGCCTCCTTGAGGACCCCCAGAGAAGGCTGCCCTCTCGTTGGTCCACAGGGACCCCCTTGGCTGCATTTTCTTAATGCTCTCTGCCTAATCTCTGTTCCTTGCTGTTTCTGGCCTCAGAAATGTGGACCTGAGGGAATACCTCTCTGAGGAAGTGCAGGCCGTACACAAGGACACCACCTACGACCTCATCGCCAACATCGTGCATGATGGGAAGCCCACCGAGGGCTCTTACCGGATCCACGTGCTTCACCATGTGAGTGTGGCACCACCCTTGGGTGGCAGAGAGCTGCTCGTCCCTGGGGCTGGGGGTGGGGGTAGGGCCTCCGTTTGCAGCATGAGCAAGTGCATTGCAGAGTCCTTGTCAGACTATTCAGCTGAAGGGATCGAGACAGCCCTGCTAGTGTGACAGTGGCTCTTGGGGGTGGGAGTGGCTCTCTTGTCTGAGTGATCCTCTCTGCTTCTCAGACTTTACTTTCATGGGAGACGGCAGGGCAGAGTCCGGGGTCCCTGGGGCTTCTGTTCTACTGTGAGCTCTATTTTTGGTAGCCAAGGGCTTAAACTCTGGTCCCGGGTTCTTGAGCTGAAAGGCGAGGTGATTGAATTGGTGATCACCAAGGACCTTCCTTGGCCCAGAATGCCTCCATAGGCCTGGTGGGGGTTGTTTGATCTTAGCCAGTGTGAGTAATTCTCATTGTTAACATCTCTTACAGATGGGGCTTCTGACTTATTTCCAAAAGACCCCTCTGGCCCTTCTTTGACCTTTTTTTAAATTTTAACTCTTGCCTTCAGTCTTGGGATCGATACTATGTACTGGTTCCAAGGCAGAAAAGCAGGAAAGACTGAGAAATAGGGGTTAAGTGACTTGCCCAGGATCACCCAGCTGGGAGGTATCTGAGGCCAGATTTGAACCCAGGACCTCCTGTCTCTAGGCCTGGCTCCCTATCCACAGAGCCACTTAGTTGTCTTGTCCCCTTTTCTTTTTTGACCTTTATTCTCTGTTCTTTGGAAAAAGGTGAGTTTTTGTCTGCTCTCAACTTTTCCTTCCACCCCTTGGTCATTTGTTACCCAGGTTGATATTAGGCATCCTCCCAAGTGGGTTTGGCTGTCCTGGGTTCATGTAGAGATGTCTTTGACAATTCAGAGGTAGCAGGATCAGGACTTTCCAAATGAGAAACAGCGGGAAAGGGAGCTTCTGCTGCTCCGTGGGCTTGCCCCAAGTTGGCTTCCTGGATCTGGCTGGATTTCTGGACCGGCAGAGAGGAGAGGAATGGGCCCCAGAGCACCTTTCCCCATCCCTTCTCCAGCCGAGGTCAGCTCCCTCCCTTTAATGGCCACACATGGCCACCTCTCACTTGGAGCATTCTTCTCCATCTTCTTTGTGGCCTCTGCTTCTCAGCTTTGTTCCTTCCTCAGTGATTGCTACACCCTTCAGGTTTCTTGGGATTCATGAACTCTTTTTTTATACCTCCTCCCTTCCCCCAGGGGACAGGCAAGTGGTATGAGCTCCAGGATCTTCAAGTCACTGACATCCTCCCACAGATGATCACGCTGTCAGAGGCCTACATACAGGTAGGGGCAGCTGCAGAAACAGCCACTGAGGTTTCCTAGCGACCAGACCCTATGAATGGCTCAAATGCCCAGCACGCTTGAGACGCGCTTGTGCTTGTGCTTCTTTGTTCTGTTGCGTAGAAACGAAGAGTGTGTAACTGGTCAGTGGGGACAGTGAGAGGTGGGCATCCTTAGTGAACTGAAGAGGATGGAGCCTTCACTGAGCTCAGAATCACACACAAGGACTTGCTGTGTGTCTGCAGCTGGGCGAGGCTTCTGAAGTCTCCAGATGTTTAACCCTGGCAGACGGCGTGTGATAGTGTAAACTAGTGTTGGAGAAGGCAGTCCATGGCTTTGGGCGAGAAAAGGAAAGGGAAATTCTTGATGCCTGAATGGAGTTAGAGAATGTAGAGAAGAGCGGATCAAACTGAGCATGGAAGGGTCCAGCAGCATTGCCCTAGGCAGTAGGAAACAGGGAAGCCATTTCTGAAGAGTAGAACCACATGAGCAAAGGCTTGGCGGTGGGAAGGACTGTGCTGTATTTGAGAGAGAAGACAGTTGGCCTTGGTGCAGGGGCAGGCTTCTGTGAGCAGAGGGAAATGTCTGGATTAGGCAGGATGGAGGGTGGGGTAAAATGGAGCACTTGAGTATTTAGAGATTCAAACTCCTTCAGTATGGCTCTCCTGCCTTTCATGTTTGTGCCAGACCTGTCAGAGCTTCCCTGAATCAGTGTTTGAGGACTGGGAGGGGACTGCAGTGGCCATGTAGTGCTTTTACTCCTTTCATGAAAAGAATCCTTGTGACAACACACTTGACAAGGGGCTGTTGGGTTTCTTCTTCAAGGGCCTCCCCACACCCATGCTTAGCACACACTTTGCTGCTGTTTCTGCCTTTGGGGAAAATGGCACAAATGCCATTCCTCCTCCACAGATCAGCCCTTCAGATACCCCTCTGGGCTTCTCTTCTCTGAGTTAGACACCCCCCACTTACTCACTGATCCTCATATGCCATGGATACAAGGCCCTTCTCCATCCTGGTGGTTCTCCTCTTCTCACTCTCCAGCTTCTCAGCAGTGCTGTGCCAGTGACCAGTTCTCCCTTGTAAGACCCAGCATAGAATTCCCACTCGTAACAGTTAAAATTAGTTTTCTCTGCTAAAAGTATTATATTTTATGAGGTTTATTAAAGGTTAAGAATTAAAGAAAATACAAAATAGGAAAGCATGTGTCTAGGCCCAGAGAGACCATTCACAATCACTCACATTTTGCTGCTAGGGAGAGAGCTGTGTGTGCTCAGAAGCGGAAGTAGGAGGAGAACCCAGTAGGCTTTACAGCCAGTTTAAATAGAAATTTTTGATCTCACCCAGGTGGGAATCTCAATGAGATTAGAGGGCATCCTGGGAACTAGAGCAAGGACTTCTGGGGATTGAAGTTCGGGGTTCAAATCTCCATTTTTACATGCCTCTGTTTGAGCATTTGGGAAAAAGATTTTTCCCAAAGGATCATGAAAACATAATCAACTTAAGGATTACAATAATTTGAGTATAAGAAAAAAAAGAACAAAGCTAACAATTGCTGGACGCATTGACAAAAAGTCAGTTAGGGGGCAGTCCCCTTTGGCATGAAAGTATACATACAAATAAATGTTCAACCACACCCAAAGTTCATTCTTGATCTTGGGTAGCTTGTGGTCTGGAGGCTTCTTCATGGCGTCTTCTCCAACAGTTCAGTTTCTGGATTCGGAGAGGTAGCATCTTTCTTTACCTAAAATTCTTCTTAAAAGGAATTTAAACTTTGCAATTTAAAATAATATCTTTACATTTCCCTGTTAAAAGGGTGATTGAAAAATACAGGATCACTTAGGGATGCATGGCTGAGTTGTGAGGTATATGAATCAATTGGCAAGAGAAATTAAAAAGACATCAGAAAAATCCAAATAAAAAAGAAAATTTCTGGATGAAAATATGGACCATCAAAGTCTTATGTGTAAAAATTCCAAGTAAAGGAAAAGTAAATCTATAACAGGTCCTTGAATCAGGGCCCAATTAAAATGATCTAAGCAAGTAAGCATTTACCCAGTCACTAGCCAGGACTACAGAAAGTTTGCCACACTATGAAAGACAGAAAAGGGACCAGATTACAGGAGCCCGTTCTCTGTCTTCTGAATCATGGAGGCAAGTGGGCAAGGTCTTAGGTGTTCCCCTTTCAGCCAGAAGAGCTCTCTAGCAGACGTCCAGATGGTTGAGGTGGGTTTGTGCATCACTAAAGTGGCCTTTGAGAACCCAGCCTGACCTTGGTGAAGCATCAGGCAGTGTAGGAAGGACATTAGGGGAGGGAAGAATCCTTGACAGAGATGTGAGGGAACAGTCTGGAAGCAGTGCTGGGAACGAGACGTGCTCTCCTCCCTGCTTTTGTAGTTCTGACCCAGTGGGAGAGGGCCTAGTTTTTGATGGAGAGCTCTGCGGGGCTTATTGTGTCCTTAAAAGAGATACGGGGTAATAATACCATGAAAGAAGTATTGGTTGAAAGATTTAAGGTTATCCGTATTTTGAGATTTGAGTGAGGGTTTCCATGTCCAGTGGGATCGTCCAGGGGGAGATTACCTGGAGAGGCCTCAGACTGATTAGATAGAATAAAGATTAAAGTGGAGGAGGAGATGGAGGAAGCTCTGTGTGTGATAGAGTGGGCAGAGGGCCACGAAAGGATTCGTTGGAAAGGTGGAGGTTGGTGCAGGTTAGGCCTCTATGGGAGGGAGCCAAGGGGTGGACAGTTTCAGGAAGCAGCAGTAGTGGTAAGAGCCAAGAGAGGAGAGGATAGAGGATGGATTGGGCTAGAAGATGCTTAGTGACTTTCAAGGGTGCCATTTTATTAGGGTAGTGGTAATGGAGTAGGAAAGAGGCGCTTGGACCACATGATCTGTTTGCCTCGCATCATGATTCCCTGGAAAAGCTGGGGAAGAGCAGGCCAGCCAAAGTAGGCCTGGATCTAGTTGAAGGCAGAGTTAGGGAATCTTTGGAGAGTGAGAGATTTAGGTAGCAAAGGTGTGGTCCTCTCCTTTTGGAGTCTAGCAGGAAAGGGGGCTTGAGAGTAGCAGGGGACTCCTTTTCCTTAGGGAAGGCTGCACTGGATGGAAGAAGGAAGGAGCCCTCTTTTTGTTTTCTTCCTTGATTGCTTCTTTTAACACGAAACTACAGGGAGTTGGAAAGGGGAAGAGGTGAACATGGGCTGGAGGGGAGGGAGGAGGCCCCAGGGTGTGTGAATGAGGCAGATGCTGAATTTGGAATGGGCTGTGTGATCTTTTACAGATCTGGAAGAGACGGGACAGTGATGAAACCAACCAGCAGGGGGCGTGACGGGACTCCTGCCTCCTTCCTCTCCAGCTCCGGAAGCTGGGGATCTTCTGAGGACAGGATGGGAGACGAGGCTGCTGGTTCCCTGGCCTGGTCTCTCTGCTGTCCCTCTTTCAGACTCGGTGTAACTCCGTCGTCCTCCTCTGTTATTCTGTCTTCCATTCCTGCTCCTGCCTGCCTCTGAGTGGGCTGGGCTCTCTCACCAATGTAATTTATTTCTTAGAGGCCAGTGACCTGAGAGAGTCCCCGAGAGAAGCGCTAGTTGTTCCTTCCAGGGCGCAGGGAGCCTTCTTGAGCTTGCTCCCTAAAGGCCCTTCCCTTTGAGAGTGTGTGTTCTGGAGCATATTAAAAATCCACGTGCTATTCCTGAGCAAGACTCGGCAAGGACACTGGCATTTTCTCTTCCTCACGTGAAGGCTGCCCTGTGGGAAACACCGTGCTGCTTCTTCCCCATAGAGCTCCAATAAGAAGCCCTCCCTTGTTTGTATCCAGTGCCTTGGGGAGGCGGTGTGGTGGAGTGGGTAGAGGATAGGCCTTGGAGTCCTTTGGACCCGTGGTGTAACCCTGAGTGAGTCACCTTCCCTCAGGGCGCCTGCCACCTCTCTGAAGTTGAGTTCTAGATGAGGTGCCCAGCTTTGCTGGGGGAAGGAATTCCCACACTGGAAAACGAAATCCGTTTCAGATTCAAAAGAAACGGTACCGTAAGTTTACAAAGCATTTTGATCACAACAGCCTTGGGTAAAGTAGGTAGTGAATTGTTTTCCCCATTTTATAGATGAGAAAACTGAGACTCGGAGAGCCTGAGATACTCTACCCATGGTTATCCAGCCAGCAGGTATCAAAGGTGGGATTTGGAACCCAGATGATCTGGCCATTTCCACTCCCCTTGTGTTCCTCCGAGGTCACAGGAGAGCCCTGGCCCTGGAAGCAAACCTGGGGGGACTTCAAGAGGGAACCCAAGTGAGCACAAAGTCCCTCCAGTGAAGGCGTGGTGGTCTTCACACCTTTTCCAATTGAGTCATCTTTAGAAGTACACAAAGGAGCTTACTGTCTGAAGGAGTCTTTTAAAGAGAATTCTCTCAAAACTGTTTTTTGTTTGGTTTTTGCAAATTGAGATTTTCTTATATTAGGCGTGTCTAAAGTGGCAATGGACCTTTAAACTGAAGTGAAACACCTTGGCTCTGACCTCACATAGATGGCTCTGTGTCTCTGGACTCATTGAGAATCACACAGTCCTGGACCTTGAAGAGGCATCTAGATGGTCCATGAAAGTCCTCTATAGCCAGTGGCCATCTGACCTCCCGTTTGGACTCATGGTGAAGAGGAACTCACCATGGCATGAGGGAGCCCATGCCAGCTTTGGAGAGCTCTTATTCCTGGGAAGTTCTTATTTTAAGTTCATCGAGCATTTACATGCTGAGTTCTAGGACTACAGAAGAAGGCCCCCAAACCTCCCAATCCCTGGCCTCGGGGAGGGTACATTTTAGTAGGGGAGACAACCTAGGAGTTCCTGGGTCCGTACAAGGTGTATGCCGAGCAAAGGAAGGAAGTGTTCTCAGTTAGGGGACCAGGAAAAGCCTCCAGAAAAGACCTGAAGGAAGCCAGAGAGAATTAAGGGGCTGAGCAAAATCTACCTCTGATTGTCAACTGGTTCTAGTTGTGTTCTTGGAAACCACACAGAATAAATCTAATTCTTTTCTGTTCTCACAACAGCCTTTGAAATAGTTGACAATAGTCATGCCAAACACCGCTCCCTCCCAGCCTGCCCCCTGCTCACTTCGCTTTCAGCTCTCACTTTCCTGGTCAGCCCCTGGGTGTGAGAGCTTGTCTGGGTGCCCCCCAAAGTGAGGGAGTTTGCAAAGCACTCTGGACAGCGGATGACTAAAGATTTCTTGAAGCTGTGATCGCATCCAGATGACCGTTCCCATTCATGCCTGCTCCGTTTCCTGGGACTCATCCATAGCTTCCCTTTTCTGAGCAGCCCAGAAACCACCCCTGGCGCTTGTCATCCCCTTTTCATTCCTGAACTCCCGAGACCTCACAGTCTTGATTGTGGGGAACCTCAGGCGCCCGCTCCATCTAGATGCCAGCTCCAGCCACGCCAGTGAGTTACCTCTTGCCTGCCCCTGCTTTATCGTTCTGGAACCACAAACGAGTCCTTGCGTCTAGAAGAGGTACATCGGCCTTCTCCCTCGGATTCCAGTCGTTCGCCATCTGGGTAACTTGCCGAGCCTCCCGGCCGCCCCTCGCTCCCTCCGTGTGTGTGTGTCGTCTGTTAGAATGTCGGCTCCTCGAGGGCAGGGACTGTCTCCCTTTTTAGTGTGTGTAGCTCCAGAACATAAATGAATGCTTTTTCCTTCATCTGCTCCATTTCCCTCGACATAAGCTTACGTTCAGATATCCTTTATCGATGCCACGTGACAGGACCATCGTTTAGGGTGACGTCCCTTGCTCTGGTTCCTCAGAAGCTTTTGTTCTGTGTCACAAACTGTGCCCACCACGGGTCCCTCCATCTCTGCCTATAGTAGTAATGTGAGGAAGGGCTGACCGAAAAAGTTTTGATTCAGCTCTTATTTGGTGTTCTGTTTAATTCTGCGTGTAGCTCGTTCATGAGCGGTGTTGGGCAAAAGTACCCTGCAGGAGAGGTCTGGAGGTTTTCCATTTGGGTCATGTTTTGAGCAACTGACATTTTTTATCCACTCGATTTTCCCAGGAAGGGTATTTAGGCCAAACTCTTGAGTGTGTGTGGGTCCATCTGGAAAACCTTACCATACTTTAAGTATCTCTCTTCAACATATACTCTGGCCTGGTTCTCCGTCATAGTGGCAAACCAGTACAAAACCATTTGGATGATTCCTGCTTTGAAGTATCGTTTGAGATCTGGTCATTCTAGTCACCTTTCCTGCTTTCATTATTTTCCTCAAAATTCTTGATTTTGGGTTTTTGTCAGGTGCATTTTTTAAATGTTTTATATCCCTTTAGAACGTTGGCATCCAATATATCAACTATATTTCCAAAACCCGACCATGAACAATCGATATCTCCAGTTGTTTAGTCCCATTTTTGTTTCTGTACTTTGGTTTTTGTTTCTGGCCTGCTACCTGGACTCATGATTTTATACATTCTGTAGTTATTTTGAATGAAATGTCTTTCCCTGCTGATTCTGTATAGTGTACTTTTTTGATAGCCGTGGGAGGGAGGGAGCGTAAATATTGTCTTCAGTTTTTAGATGAGGAAGCAGACCTGGCCCTTTGTGGCACCCTCCCATGGGCAAATTAAAGAATAAATTGTAATCAAATAGTTATTTCTCCGAGAAGACTTTAGGAACCTAAGTAAGTTGTCTTCTCATACTTAAGCGACTCATGTGGAAGAAGCATTAGGATTGTTCTGCTTTGTCCTAGAAGGCAAAAATAGGAGTAAGAAGTGGACATTTTAGGGTCAGAGTCAAGAAAAACATCCCCAAAATGATCCCAAAGGCATTGGAGGGCCACTTGTGGGGCATGTTGTAGCGGGGATCTTGGTTCAGATTCAAATTGGACTGGAAGGCCAGCCGACTCAGCTATGACATCCTCTAAGTGTCTGCACTTGGTGGCTTTCCTAGCCAAAGACTGGGGGAAGTTAGGTCGTTCCCCCGAGTTCCTCATAAATGTAGCGAGAATCTTTACCTTGCTCAGAGGTAGGGCTCAGCGCCCTTGTCTGGGGTTGGCTCAGTTCTTGTAGAAGACAGATTGGCCTCATCCTGCTCCTCACAGAAGATGGCAGAAAGTTGCACAGAGAGCAGATGAGGCTTCCAGGACAAACCTGCTGGGAATTGGAGCTGCCCAGAGCGCGGTGAGCTCTTCAGAGAGGGCTCAGAAGGCAGCAGAAGGAAGGAAATCCCTTCCAATACCAATTCCGAGGTTCTGGGTAGATGGCAATCTGTCCAGCTGTGTTCGAGGATACCCGGGCCTTTAGGAGATACCAGACAAATGCGGTTTCTGCTAGAGTGGTTTGAGGCAGGTTTCTCCAAGCTGTGCCTGACTTGCCAGAGAAAAGAGCCCTTAAAATAGTCAGGGTGAAAATGGGGTTGTCCAGAGTGACCATTTCACTTCCACATTCCAAGAGATTTATTAAGGACCGACCACGGACCCCCCTAAAGAGCTTAATTCTACCTGTTGAGGTGGTGGCTGTGGACAGAACGTACCCAAGTAAATACAAAATCAAGAGAGGAATAGGAACTACTTTCAGTTGGGCCTCCTGCAAGGGGCAGAACTAAGGAGGGAAGCTGAAGTCCACACTTGTTTTCTCGTCCTGGGAACAGTCAGTGAGCCAGGGTGGAGGAGAGTAATTCAAAAGAGGCCAGTCTGGTGGGTTTGAGTTGACCACGGCAAATGGGAAAGGGTTAGGAAGGCGCTTCCTCCCACCCCGTGCCAGAATTATTCTCTCCATCTTTAGTCCAGCCCTTCTGACTTCTGGCTGAAAGTGGGGCTGGTAGCTGCAGGTTTAGCCTCTCAATCCCAATTGTTCCAAGGTTTCCAGGATGCTGGCACAGGGGATGCAAAGACAGCAGTCTCCGCCTTGAGGAACTTCTCTTCTGGTGGGGGGATGCCAACATGGAAACAAATGACTGGATACATCATCATTAAGGAGAGAGAGAAAACATGTGTGATAATTAAGGGGAGCAGGAAGGGCTTCCCATAGAAGGAGGCACCAGACTTGAGCCTGAAGGGGTTCTAACGGCCACAGAGAAGTCCTGACAAATCTGAGGCTTTCTTGAAAAATGGTAGCCATAATGTAGGAAGGTTTCGCATGACCACACATGTATAATCTGTATCACATTGTTTACCTTCTCAAGAATTAGGAGGGGAAGAAAGGAAGGAGATAATTTGAAACTCAACATTTTTAGAAGTGTTATAAAAATTTGTTTCCTAGGAGAAAAAATAAAAAATAATCAGACAAAAAAGAAAATGAATAACCATAATGATAACAGTTGGCATTTCTACGGGGTTCTAAGGTTTGTAAAGGAAACGCAACATGTGTGATGTATGTAAGGTAGGTACTATGATCTCCATTTTACAGATGAGAAAACTGAGGCTGATAGAGGTCTTACTTCCAAGTCAGAAGAACAGTAAGGGCTAGGCAAAGGGCATTAGGTGACTTGCCCACTGTCGCACACCTAGAAAGTGTCTGAGGTGGATTTGATCCCAGGACCTCCCGTCTCCATTCACTGAGCCACCCAGCTCTCTCCAGACACTAAGCTTATTAAGCCTCCAGATGGCACAGGGCTAAGCAGGATAATAAAGAAATTGGGTGATTGTTAAATTTTCAGTGTATTTCTGCCTTGAAAAATAGATTTTACAAGTTAGGGCTTGATGAATTGTCATGTTGATTGTTTAGACTTTTAAAAAGAGCACATGCCCCAGGAACGCACCTTTTTTGGGGTGGGGGCATCTCTCGGGGTCCAGCTTGTCTGCTCAGCCTGGGAAGACCCCAAATGAACACGCACTGTTTCTGCCATTGGACGACTTTCCAGTTTTGGGGCTCTTTGGCTTTTCCAGACAAGAACAGCTGATATTTATGCAGCACTCTGTTGTCCTTGTCATCCAGCCACATCAGTAATGTCCGGCTCTGAGTGACTCGGGTGGGGTGGGGACAGGGTGTCTTAGCAGAGAGACTGGAGGGTTTGGCCATGTCCTTTTCCAGGGCATTTGACAGATGAAGAAAGGGTGAATGAAGTGACTTGCCCAGGGTCACACCGCTAGGAAGTGTCTGCAAAACTCTTTCCATGTGCTATCCCATTTATCCTCAACAATTTTGGGAGATAGGTGCTATTATTTCCATTTATAGATAAGAAAACTCTTATGATGATGACGGAACTTCCTGTGAGAAAGCTCTATTATCTCCATTTTACAGATGGAGACAGGCTACAGGAGGTTGAACAGTGTCTCAGGCAGCATGTAAAATCCATATCAGATGGCTTATCCTTCCAAGGAGAGGGGAGGGAGAGAATGGGGGACTCAAATTTAAATTTAATTAAAATTTAAAAGCAAAACTTGTTTCTATACTTGATCTTAGCCAAAAGGCTGACAAGTGATCAAACAAATGTTAAGCATCTTTACATGTAATTGGGGGGGAAAGTAAAATATTTAAAAAATAAGAAAATGAGAAAAGAAAGTGGGAAGGAATTAAACAAATCCACATCTTCCTGACTCCAGGTCTCTCCACTGACAGCTTGCAACCTCCCCATTTTATTTTTATTTTTGATTTTTTCTAATGGCTCATATATATGGGTTTTTCTGTATCATGCATGTATTATCATGCAAAGCATTTCCATATCGGTCATTCTTATAAGTGAAACCCCCAACCATAAACCCGAATAACAATTCTTCCATCTGGATTCTTCCAAATTGTCCTGAAGCCTTGTATGGGACGGAGTAGTGAAGTCGGCACAGCTGATCGTCCCACAGCGTTGCCCTTACTGTGTACAAGGTTCTGCTTCTGCCGATTTCACTCCAGTGGGCTAATTTTTTTAAAACATGGAAAGAACTACATGAGATAATGAGTGAAATGAATAGAACCAAAGGAACCTTGTATACGGCTCCAGATTTAATATTTCAACAATGGCTTGTGAATGTCTCCTCCAGAGAATGAACTGAAAAGTGGAAACTAAAGACAGAAGCCAGATGATGCCTTCCGTGGTGTGGAAAAGGGAGGGAGGACTGAATTGAATTAAAAAACAACAATAATAAAAATTTAATTAAAAAAAAAAGACCTTCAGGGTGGGAGATGGAAACCATTATTTGGGATCCCCTCGGCAGCTCTCTCCACTTCAGGAAGCTCTCATTGTTAGGAAGCACCCCTAGAAGAAGGCTAGATCTTCATCTCTGCAAACTCCCCCACTTTCTGATTTCTGGAGCCCCTCTTCCAAGTGACCATATGATAGCCAATCAATGACCTGTGAAGGTATCAAATCCATTCCCTTCCCCCCCTTCCCCAGCTCAGCCACTTGAACAGATCTCAGAGCATGACCTGACCATTGCCCTTCCTCTTCCTGACCACTTTCTCAGGATGCTCTCCAGCTTCTTCAGGCCCTTCTTTAGCTTGGCTACACTCCCAAACTGGAAAGGTGTGAGCTCCACATTGTTTGTTTATATCCTTTAGACAATGGAGGCGTCCATTGGTCTGAGTGATGGTCCATTTCCTTTGCCCCCTGGATGGTGTAGGACTGATAAGTCCTTATCTCTTTGGAGAAGAGTGTCACACCGCAGCTCCCATTTCCTGGGGATTGTTGACTATTGGCATCACATCTTAAATCTTGAGTACATCCTTCATTGACCACCATCTTGTCTAAACTGGCAGGGGCCCCAGCCTCTCTATTATCCACCGATATATTCTCTCAGCTTTAGACAGAGGAGAGACTTTAGCGGGCATTGAATCAAAGCCCCTCCTTTTCTTTTTCATATTTACTCATTTATCAATCATGCATGTGCTTTTGTTGTGATTCAGTCATTTCAATCCTGTCCCACTCTTCGTGACCCCATTGGGTTTTTTTTTTTTTGGCAGAGATCCTGGAGTGGTTTGTCATTGCCTTCTCCAGCTCATTTGACAGATGAGGAAACTGAGACAAACAGGGTTAAGCATGTGTTTGAGGCCAGATTTGAATTTGGGAAGATGAGTCTTCCTGACTTCAGAACCAAAATTCTATTCAGTCGGCCATTGAGAGGTCCATGTGTGAAGCATGCTACAAGAATTATAGACATTCTTAAAACTTCCTGTTATATTATTAAACGTATTATATGTGTAGAGCATTGGACTTGAAATCAGAAAGATTCCTCTTCCTGAGCTCAAATCAAATCCGGCGTCAGATCCTTCCTAGCTGTGTGACCCTGGGCAAGTCACTTAACTGTTTACCTCAGTTTCTCCATCTGTCAAATGAGCTGGAGAAGGAAATGATAAACCACTCAGATCTTTGCCAGGAAAAAACCACAAAGAGGGTCACAAACACAAATAAATATAACCTAAAAATACAAATTGAAAAAGTATGAGGTAACAGTGAAATCCTATTTGATCCTCTAGTTAATAGGAAGCCACTGAAGTTTATTGGGTAGGGAAATAGCACAGTAAGATCTATACTTATGGGAAATCCCTTTGGCAACTGGGTCCTTGACTTTGTGAATGGAGAGAATGGGTGGAGAAATGAGATTTGTCAGTTGGTTAGATATGAGCAATTCCATTTTATTTTTTTTATTTTATAGATAAGTAGATATAGATATATATAGATATAGATAAGTAAACTGAGGTCCAGAGAGGTCAAGTGATAAGTGGTGTTAGAGGCAGGACTTGAACTCAGTTCTTTCCTGGCCCTGAGCCCACCATTATACCACCCTTTCTTAGATACCTGGGCAGATGTAGAATAAGTAGCTTGGGGTGAACAAGCCTTTCCCCCAGGGTCCCATCATTCTGAGAGATGGGGGTCATCTTTCCCTCCTCCACTTGGACCTCAGCTCCTACCCCCACAGCCCCATTTTCCATGATGGCTTTTCCAGGTCCAACTCCTTCTTGGGGGTTGAAGGCCTGATTGCCCTCCCTCTGGACCGCACTACATTTTATTTTTTTATCATGATTACCTCCCATCTTTGAAGCAATACTGTATGTTGGTTCCAAGGCAGAACAGCGAGAGCTAGACAGTGGGGGTTCAGTGACTTGTCCAGGGTCATACAGCTAGGAAGTGTCTGGGGACAGATTTGAACCTGGGACCTCCCGTCTCTAGGCTTGGTTCTCCATCCACGGAGCCACCCTGCT
Organism: Monodelphis domestica; assembly: GCF_027887165.1. Lineage (NCBI taxonomy): Eukaryota > Metazoa > Chordata > Mammalia > Didelphimorphia > Didelphidae > Monodelphis > Monodelphis domestica. The sequence continues at coordinate 725,267,455 of NC_077227.1, read as the reverse complement.
GCCCCTCAAGGGACTCCACTTCCTCCCTAATGACCACTCTAGTGATCAACGAGTAAAATGAACTTCAAAGCACTTGGGTTTGGAATCCAAAATTTTATTTCTTTGGTTTTTCAGTTTATTACATTGGAGTGGACTACTTGAAGGATGGGGATGGGAAGCAGGTCAAGGAGAAGGCAGGATGGGCATCTCTCTGCCACAAGGGGGAGGCAGCTGCAAGATCAAAGGAAAGACCAGTGGATGAAGCCATCGGAATCCCGCAGGGTCCTGAGAAAGAGCCTCTGAGTACAGCTGGAATCGGGCTCCGGGGACTGGCCAGCTCAGGGCTCTGGGGCGCCTCTTTCCTGGAAACTGCCGCTCTGGAGCCCTCTTCGGGGAGCATCAGTCGTGCCCGTGGATCCAGCAGTACAGGGCAGCCTGGAAACAAGGAAAGACATCCTGGGCCCGCAGTCGTGGGTCTTCTCTGGGGACCGCCGCTGAATGGCCACTGATTGGAGAAGATGCGGGGCTCGGCGCGAGGCTAATAGACAAGGGATCTCGCGGAGGGGTGGGGTGGGGGACACAGAGACGTTTTTTAGTCCCAAGTCTCTGTTGTTGGGGGAACAAGCAGAAAGCACGACCTTGGGAGGACCGTGGAATCATGAGAGTCTGGTCCAGCCCCATCCTTTTACAGATGGGGAAACGGAGGCCCCGAGAGGGTTAGCGACTTATCTTGGAGTCACGTAGGGAGCAAAAACCAGGGTCAGGATTTGAACTCAGATTTCTTGTCTCCGAGTCCATCCCCTTCCCCCTTCCCTCTTCCCTCTACGGATATTGTCCTTCTACCACAAGAGCCTCCAGTGAGATGCTCATCGGGGTTGAGCACTCGTGCTCCGGAGTTCTGCTCAGGCTGGCTGGGCAGGGCCAGGGTTCACCTGATGGGGTCCTCTTGGGTTTGGGTTGGGCCGGCTCCCTCCCGCCCCCCCCCCCCCCCTTCTCCATCGCGTAGCGGGCGGGGGCACTCACGTGGCATTGCTTGGCAGCCTCGAGGCTGGAGCACCAGAAGCTCGGGCCCTGGGCACAGGCTGGCATCCTCTGCTGACTGAGCTCCGCTTCACACATCCCCAGAGCCTGTCCAAGGAGAATCGGGTCCAGGGAGGGGGCAAAGCGGGAGCGAGAGCCCTTGTTACTCTCCCTCCTCCCCTAGCTCTGGGGCGAAGGAGGAGCGGAGCCGCCCTTCATCCTCCAGGCTGCTGGCTGGGCATCCCCGAAACCCCAAGCCCGTCCTGACATCCAGCTCCAACCACCAGACCGAGGGGACGTCGGCCCCTCCGAGGCTGCCCGGGATCCTCGCGGGATCCCGACTTCCCGGCGGCGGACGAGGTGGCGAGGCCGAGGGCACTGCCGCGGCGCACATGCTTAGTTCGCGTCCTGCACGAGCAGGCACGACCCGGGGATGACGGCGGCCCCATGGAAGGGCAGGGCCTTCCCGGCCGATTTGGGCCCAATCCGCGACTCTGTGGCCGGCCCTCCCAGACTCCTCCGCGCCGGGGGCAGGTCTTCAGGCCAGCGCCGGTCAGGGGCCACAGTTAATCGCAGAGTAGCGGATCCTGCATTTTCTTATTAATGAATGGCCCTTGTGGGCTCAGACTTCAGGGGAAGAGCCGTCTGCTGCTACTCTGGAGGGCTGCCCGTAGGAAATAAGCAACTACTAATGCCTGGGGGGGGGGGCTGGGAAGGAGCGAGGAGACAGCGGGCCCCGGGGCGGGCGTACCTGGCAGACGGCGTGGGGGTCTCGGCCGCGGGGCAGCAAGGACCGCAGGGACGAGTAGTATCGCTCCATTAAGCCTTGGCACTGAAAGGACAGAGCACACGCAGATAGAAAGGCAGCCCGGGGCTGGGGAGACGGGGCTCTCGTCATTAGCCCGCCGGGGTATCCCTCCCCAGAATGGCTGCTGCGTCTCTCCAGGCCGTATCCGTCGGGCCCTCAAGTCACTGAGCTACCCCTCGTGTGCCGGGCACGGCAGGTGGCTCTGGGGCTGTGGAGCCTGGAGGGGACCCCAGAGGCAGGCCGGCCTCCCCCAGCCCCAATTTCCATTTTATACCCGGCGCAGCCAGACGTTCCCATCGTCCTTTTGGCCCTCGCACTCCAGCTAGCCTTCCCAGCGGGGTCGCCTTTTCCCTGAGCGCCACCCCAGGAGGTGGGGGCTGTGGTGGGGCTCAGGAAGACCCAACGAGAAAGGAGGCGCTTCTGTGTTCCGCTCATGGTCCCTGGGCGAGGCTGGACCCGTTGACACGAGCCGGAGGTCGTGATCTGGGCCGAGGTTTCTGGGGCAAACCCTTGAGATGTTCGGGCTCGGGTACGGCCTCTTCTCAAGGGGTACTTTGTGGGTAATGAGAGGCTGCCCTGCGGCACTGATTCAGCACTTTCTCCTCTGTAAAGCCCTCCCTCGAAGGACACTAAAGCCAAGCTGTGAACATCACTCTTCTGCTCCACCCCACCCCCCAGCTAGCGGCTAGTACTCTCCCCATTTTACAGATAAGGAAACTGAGGCATCCAAGTTAGGGACCTGCCCAGAGTGATGCAGCTAGTAAGTGTCACACATTTTATGAATCTTCTCTCTCCGAGATGATAAGGCCAAAGGGAGAAGAGCTCAGATATTTTTATAAACATCTATTTTAATGGATACGCTTTTATGTCGCCTCTATTTCCCTCTGGATCTCCCACCTCCGCCCCCACCCAGGTCAGGGTGATCCTGGGCAAATCGAGGCATTTCTTCTGCCTTAGTTTCCTCATCTGTAAAAGGACCCGGAAGGATTCTGCGACTGCCAAAGCCCCTTCCAGCCTAAGCTGAGAATCCCCCCCCCTCACTTCTTTTCGGTTTTACAAAGCCTTTGCTGGATGGGGGACTGCCCCGCCCTTGTCCAGTGCTTTTTGTTTTCTTTTAGACTCTTTCCTTCCGTCTTAGAATCAATATTCTATACTGGTTCCAAGGCAGAAGATCGGTAAGGGCTGGCTATGGGGGTGAAGTGACTTGCCCAGGGTCACACAGCTGAGAAGTGCCTGAGGCTACATTTGTATCCAGGGCCTCCCAGCTCTAAGCCTGGCTCTCCATCCAGCTCGCCCCTCAACTGCGTTTTCAAGGGACTTGGCCAAACTAGGGGGTCATGGATGCCACTTTTAGCTCCGAGGTTCTGATTCTTTCAGAGAGAGGGGAGAGAGTGGCACTGGGGTCCCAATGAGAGCCTCCATGGCTAGTGTTTTGCAGCTGTAAAAGGAGTGGATCCATGGGTGCTCCTGGAAGAGGGGGAATTAGAATGGAATCCCGGGGAGCCCAGCCCCTCACCTCCTGCCAGTCCAGCTTGGGGTCGTTACAGACGTTGATCAGGGTCCTCTCGATGTCTCTCTCTGTGCTGTTCCCAGGGAGCTCCCATGATGCCCGGCTGGTCACCGAGACACAGAGGCGGCAGTCTGGGTCTGAGGGTGTCCACTGGTCTGGGAGCAGCCCTGAAATAATGGGGTCTGCAGACATGAGGCAGACAGAAGGAGAGAGGCCAAAGCCAGAGGGGACGTCCAGGAGAGGGAGAGGGACAAACGGACGCAGGAAGAAAGGAGACCCCCCAAAACCCACAAAGAAAAAGCGCCTTGCCACTGTGGCTCACCCAAGTTGTAGCTCTCATCAGCGGAACATCGAAGGACAAGGCCACAGACCAGCTGGGGCAACACACGGCCCATCACAGCGTCCAGCAGGATGACGGTGTAGCGCTCAGCCAGGCACTGGCAGATGCCACCCGCCACCAGGGGCACGATGTGGCACACTTGAGCAACTGCCATCGCCAACACAGACTAGAGGAGAAGATGATGGGTAGAGAGAAGGCTCTGAGGACAGGAGGATGTGGGGAGGGCAGGAAGCGTGCCCGAACCCCTTGGAAGTGTTCCAGTGCCTCCAGATTATCTTACAAACTTCTGGCCCTTCCTGGAGAGATTTGGCAGCTGCCCAGCACCAACCTAGATCCCTGCTTCAGCCATCCAAAGACCAGCCTGCCCTCCAAGAGCTAACCTTCCATTATGCCCTAAATGGGGCGAGAGATGGGGCCACAGGGGAGGCTCTCAGAGACTCAGGAGCAGGGGAGGAAGGAAGGGAGACATAGGGAATTCCTTGGGGTTCCCTCTCTGGAGAGCAGCCCCCAGACCCTTTAGAGAGGTAGGGCTCATTTTTTAAATCCTCACCTTCCATCTTAGACTCATACTGTCTATGGCTCCCAGGCAGAAGAGTTGTAAGGGCTGGACAATGGAGGGGTTAAGTGACTTGTCCAGGGTCACAAAGCTAAGAAGTGTCTGAAGACCAAACTTGATAGAATGGTCTTTAGGAGCTCTAGGTGACTCAAATGGAACCAGGTATCCTCTTCCAACAGAGGAAAGGAGGCATTCCCTGATCTTTCTCCCCGATTCTCTCCCATTTCATCTCCAGAACTCAAATGCTGTGGAGGGAAATCCAGGGTAGCAGGAGGCATTCAGGCCAGGTCCTCTCTAGAGTTCCAGAAGTCATTCGTGTTCTTTCTGGGCATACCCAGCGATCCTAGGCTTTCAGAGAGCTCTAGAAGTGACCAAGTGTATACGGGTATCCCTTCCACACTGTGACTTTCCCATTGCCATTCCAATATATTGGGGGTTGACATAGGAAATTAAATAGGAATTTTGGAGTTTGGGGAAGCCACAGATGACATGCAAAGGCCAGTAGATGACACCAAACAAAATGTAGAAACTCAGAAATGCGTAAAATATACATACAGTGTTCTACAGTATCAATAGATTTTATGTTGAATGCCACAAACGTACACTTTTCTGGTGTGCAGGGAGGGCCAAAAATGTTTATGTGGATTTCCAGATTGCGGGGGTTCTGCACCCCTCACCCCTGTAATGTGGAAGGGATACCTGTATCAGAAACTCTCCTGTGGAGCCGAGGGGTGGAATAGACCTGGACCTGGGCCTTTCTAGTTGGCCATGGGTATTCTGGTCCCATACTAAGGACATGTACAACCCAATCTGCCCATTAGCAAAGGGTATGAGCACATGTGATCCATGAGAAGGGGCAGGCGAAGGTCCCTCCCCATCCAAGGCCCATTCCTATCTGAACTGAGCCTCCTGGGGTCATGGAGGTGGAGATGGGTCCAGGAACCGAGATACTTTTGAGCCAACGTCCATCAGCCTAGGCTAGGCCAATTGGGGACCCAGGGAAGATCTGGAAGGGGTAAAGCCATCAAAATCAGGAAAAGGAGTCGGCCTCGGTGAAAAGGGACAGCCCTGGACTCACCCTGGGGATGACAGCTTGAATTTTCTTGATTAAGGTTCGACAGAGCCAACAGAAGGGAAGTGGAATGGGAAACTTCTGCTCCATGAGGTCCTATTAGAGGAAAAGAAGACAGTCCATTGGAGAGGCCTGTCTTTAGCTCCCTGCCTTCCCTTCTCTTCCAGAAACTGCTCAAGGATTCTATTCTAGCCTGCCTTTCCCTCTTCCTGTACTCTCTTCTTCCCATTTCTCCAGCCTTTTTATTCTTCATCTCTCTTGGTCCCACCAAATGGCCCTGAGTCTGTCTTCTGCCTTTTTCTATTTCCAATATCTCCCAAAGGAGAGACCATCAATTCTAGCCTCTAGGAATTGTCCATATTCAAGAGTTTGAAGGGCTGTGAAATCGATCAATCAATAAACATTTAGTAATCACCATTTGTATGCCAACCACTGTGCTAAGTGTTGAAAGAGGAATCAGACTTGCACAGTTGAACCCTAGATCTCAGGATCTCAGGAATCCTAGAGAGGAGAGGAGAACCTAGAGAGGAGAACCAGGAATACTGGGAGGAGGTTAAAAAGAGGCAGAATTGGGTTTTGTGTCAGGACAACCTCCCATCCATGAGAGTTGTCTAGAAGCCAACTGCCTCAGCAGGGAGTGAGTTCCCTGTTGCTGGCGATCTTCAAGCAGAGGTTGGGTGTAGAAAAGAGTCTTTTTCAGTTATGAGTTGGGTTAGATGGCTTTTGAGGTCCCTTCCAGTTCTGAGACTCTGTAATCCTTCCCTTCCTGGCCACCTGCTCCCTGACTTCTCTGGGGCTCCCAGCCAACTCTGGAGCCCTTCTCCTGCTACCTCATGGTTCTTCTCTGATGGTCTACCACAGTATCCATGGTCCAGGACCCTGTGGCTCACTCTCCCTCCCTGGTGGGCCCCAGTAGAGGGCCAGAACCTTGGACAGAGCTCTGGCTAAACTCCACAGCCCAAGAGCCCTCCATGCTATTCAAAAATACATGCCCCAAGGGGGCAGCTCAGTGGATTGAGAGCCAGGCCTAGAAACAGGAGGTCCTAGGTTCAAATGTGACCTCAGACACTTCCCAGCTGTGTGACCCTGGGCAAGTCACTTAACCCCCATTGCCTAGCCCTTACTGCTCTTCTGCCTTGGAGCCAATACAAAGTAGGTAAGGGTTTAAAAAAAAAAATACATGGCCCAGCTGGGTGGAACAGTGGATAGCTTTTCTGGAGGGATAGTCAGTGATACTCATCTTGGTGAGTTCAAATCTGGCCTCAGGCACTTGCTAGCTAAGTGACCTGAACAAATCACTTAACCCTGTTTTACTACAGTTTCCTCATCTGTCTAATGAGCTAGAGAAGGAAATGGCAAACCCTTCCAATTTTTTTTTGCCAAGAAAACCCCAGATGGAGGGAGGGGTGGACAGCTGGGTAGCTCAGTGGATTGAGAGCCAGACCTAGAGATGGGAGGCCCTGGGTTCCAATCTAACCTCAGACACTTCCCAGCTGTGTGACCCTGGGCAGGTCACTTGACCCCCATTGCCTAGCCCTTACCAGTGTTCTGCCTTGGAACCAATACACAGTATTGACTCCAAGATGGAAGGTGAGGGTTTAATTAAGGAAAAAAAAAGAAAAGAAAACCCCAAATGGGGTCATGAAGAGTTAGATACGACTGAAAAGTGATTAGTGTCCAAAAACATTTCACTTCAACAAGCATTTATTAAATGCTTACTATATACAAAGCACTGTGCTCTGTTAGACATTTAAAGCCCTCCACATGAGGCAACTAGGTAGCTCAGTGGACTGAGAGCCAGGCCTAGAGATAGGAGGTCCTGGGTTCAAATTTGACCTCAGATACTTCCTAGCCATATGACCTTGGGTGAGTCATTTAACCCCAACTTCCTAGCCCTTATCACTCTTCTGCCTTAGAATCGATTCTAAGACAGAAGGTCAGGATGCTATGATTCATTCAAGGAACATTTGATGGGAAAACCCATCCAGCTTCACATTTGGTGACCTGGCTCCCTCTACCATTACCAGAATCATACCCTTCTCTCTCTCTGGGTCAGTTTCCTGCTTTGTTCTCTGAGGAAGAGTTCTCCGCCTGGGCCAGTAGTCAATGGCGTCCTTAAAGGGAGGTAACTCACCCGGGTGTGAGCCCTGGAACTCCCTGGGAAGTCCTCCAGAAATGCTGGGACCAGCTTTTTTGAGAGATCCTGAGATCCTGGTTCCCATGCTGAGAGCGGGACCTTGTTTTCACACAGGCCCAGGCTTCCACATATCTTGTTTGGCTATTGGGAAACAACAAGAGACATTAAAGGAGGTGATGACAACAGGGAAGTGGGGACATCCCCACTGGATGAAGAGAAATCCATAACCGTATGTATGGAAGTTCTACAGGCCCATGTAGAGTGATTGGCCCTCCCTGGGAGCAGAGACGATGTGTGGAGCTCAAGGGGAATGAGGGGCATGGATAGGAGGTCTGGAGAGGGAAATGGCCCACCATCCTAGTATCGTTGTCAAGAAAACCCCCAAAGGGGTCATGAGGAATTGAACATGACTGAAAACAACAGGATAATTACAAACTAGATGGTCCATGGACAGATCCAGGAGTTTGTGTATTTGGATGTGTCTGTGAGGTAAGAGTTTGTGAGTGTATGGCATCAGTAGCCCTATGTAGGGCGCCAGTAAAGTGAATATTCTGTATGTGGGTACGTGTGAGTCTGGGGAGTACTCAGTGCATGCATGTGGAGTATTAGAAGGTGGGTGCTCTTTGACAGTGGAGCAAGAATTCTGTATGTAAACATGTGGAGTGGGTACTCTGGGTGTGTGTGGAGGGCAAGTGCTCTGTGTAAATGTGGGCTAGGTCCCTGTGTGTATGCAGGGTGAATGCCTTCTGGGCATATATCTGAGTCCCAATGGGTGTCTGTCCAGTGCATGCCATGTATGTGGGACTTTGGGAGGGGTGGCAATGGGTATGTGTACCGGGTACATGTCTTGGGTGAGAACCAGGGATATGTGTGTGTGTGTGTGTGGAGGAAGAGAAAGAGGGAAGGAAGGAGAGAGAGAGACAGAGTGGGGACATAGAGAGAGAGAGAGAATAGGAAGGAGAGAGGGGGAGGAAGAGAGAGAAGGAGAGGGAGAGAGAGAGAGAGAGGGAGGGAAGGAGAGAGGGAGAGGTTGAGTATAACAGGCCGGCCAGCGGCTACTATAAAAAGAATTTTCCTTTGTGGGTTGGGGCTCGAGAAGGAGCAAGGAGTCTGAGAAAATGGGTGAAGAATGAGGGACACAGACAAGTCAGTAATTTTGATAGGGAAGGCGTGAACCCCTATGCCATTCTCCTTGGTAAGAAAATTAAAGGAAAATGTGAGAGCTAATGGAACACCTGGAAATGAGAGAAAATAGGATAAGAGTATCAAGAGTGAGAATGCAAAGTCCAAGAGAGAAAATCACGGGACGCCTCCCAAATTTACTTCAGTGTGGCTTGGGAGGTGCTCAATGACCACGTAACAAGCATAGATAATTCAGATTGGATGGGATGGTAATGGTGACACCTTTGGGTGCGTTGACTTCAACCCAAGCTTTTACAAAGGAATTTGACTCAGCACCAAATGTTAATGAGTTTGCCTTGAACAAAGGCAGCATGGCTAGGTCAAGAGTCCGCCCACAGATATCAGAGTATAACCTTGTGTCTGAAGACGCAATATCCATACATCAATTATATTGCTTAGATGTGAATATGCTTGGAATGCTACAGAGAGAAGGCGGGGGGGGGGGGGGGGGGGGGAGAGAGAAGTATAACTCACAAGTTGTCCCTGGTAGTGCTGGAGGAGGTTGGACAAGTACTCTTCCATTACGAGCTGGCAGTTTGAGAACATGATCTTCAGTGGAAATTTGGAGCATTCCTCTTCTAGAAAGTGCTGAATGGTTTTCTAGAGGGAAAATGCAGTATTATGAGAAGACCTGGGAAATAGGGGCCAAAGGAGACCTGGGGGAGAAAGACCCAAAGGAGGTTGATATAGGGAGGCTGGAGGAAGAAGGTGACATGGGAAAATCCAAGGGGGTACCTGAGGGTAGAGGGCTTAAGAGAGAAACATCAGGTCATGATACAGAGAAAGGCAAATCAAAGATCGACTCTATTCAGGGACTGAGCCCAATTCATTAACTCAAGGCTCTTTGTGATTTTGTGTTAGACCTGGTGTCTCCAGAGTCTCTTTGCACTGTGCTTCTGTCCAGTGGCCTTCTACCCCTCCCTGTTCTGTCCCATAGCCTGTCTTGGTCCCTTTCTGTGCCTTCCCTGTTGCTTTCTACCATCTGCTCCCAACCCCAAGATAGGAGGAATTTCAGTACCTTAAAAATGACCTCTTTAGCCTTCTTGGTGAGAATGGTCACGATGTCCTCACACTCTTGGCAGAGGTCATCCTGAGAAGGAGGAAAGGAATAGAACAGGGGACAGGAAAAGGAAGATTCTTCTTAGGATCAAAGAATCTCAGTGATGATGTAGAGAACACCAGACACCCTCCATCTCTGAGCTCTGGGGATGTTCTCTGACTGTTGGAACAATCTCCTTCCTCCACTCTGCCTCCTGACCTCCCTACCTCCCTTTACATCCCAACTAAGTCTCTTTTCTTACTCTGAAGCCTTTCCTGTCTCCTCAATTCTAGTGCTTTCTCTCTGTTACTTATTTATCCTATTGTAGCTGATCTCAAATATATTAATTTACATGTTGCCCAGTTAGACTGTAAGCTTCTTGAGGGCAGGAGCTCTGTTGCCTCTTGGTATCCTGGCACATAGTAGGTACTTAATAACTATTTACTGATGTATTGTTTGGAAAGGCTAAAATGGTAAAAACTCCTAAAGGATCATTAAGGATAGGGATTATTTCCTTTTTATCTCTTTATCCCAAAGGCTTAAACTTGAGGCTTGGTGTGTAACACATTGCAGAACAGAACGGAACTGTTAGCAAGGTTCCAATCAATCGTTAATCAAGGAATCAACAAGCATTTTAATGATTACTATTATTGTTACTTAAAAAACATACATACACCACCTTATCTTCTGACTTAGTATTGATTTGAAGACAGAAGAATGGCAAAGGTTAGGCAATTGGGGTTAAGTGACTTGCCCAGGGTCACACAGTTAGGAAGTATCTGAGGCCAGATTTGAACCCACGTCCCTCTAACTCCAGGCCTGGTGCTCTATCCACTGTGCTACCTATCTGCCCCTCAATAAGCATTTTTTAATCACTTACAATCTGATAGTCACCACTTTAAGTTCTGGGGATACAAAAAATGTAAACCCATACATATCCCTTGCCCTCAAGATACTTCCAATCATGGCGGGGAATGGTGTGTACATATATAGGGATGTACAAGATACAAGATAAATGTGTGGCTATGTACGAGATACAAAGAAACACCTTTATAGGTATGGAGGAGAGAGAGAGTTATGGACAAGACACAAGGTGAACTCAGGGACTTGCACCTGGGGGAGGACTGTCCCTTCTCCCCTTCTTCCCTTCTTCCCATTCTCTGGAGACTCTCTACTGTCCGTGGCCCATCTCTGGGAACGAATTCCTCCCACCCTCCCTTGGGAATCCCATCCCGTGTCCCAGAAACTGGTACTCACTGCGCTGGCATGTCCCCAGATCTTCTGGAGACAGTGGCCCAGAGCGCCACAGCGCATAGCTGTCTCTATATCCTGACACTGGAACTCGAGGTCCTGGGTACAAGCTGGTCCCGTGGGGATTCGAGCTGCCGCAGCTGAGAACCCAAACCAACCTGCTTAGTTGGGGAGCATGGCACCCATCGCCGAGCTCCCCAGAACCCCAAAATTAGAGTGGGAAGGAGTCTCATAGGGCCCCTCCTCTAACCCAAACTGGTCTAGTCCAACCTGTAGCTGGAAAAGAAGTCCTTCCCGCCAGCAAGTGATCATCCAACTTGCTTGGAGACTTCCCCTGGGAGGGAGCTCACTACTTGCCAATTCCTCTTTAGATCTTACTAACGGTTAGAACATTTTCCTGATGCCAGACCTAAATCTGCTCCTTTGCAGTCTCCGTCCATTGTTCCTGGTTCTTCCCTCTGGGCTCTCCCACATGGCAGCCCTTCAGACTCTTGAAGACTGTGATCATGGACACCCGGACTGATTCTTGTAGGGCATGAACACAAGGTCCTTCTACAGCCTCTTTGCCTCCCTTGGACAGGACCCGACTTATCGGTATCCTTCCTAAACCAGCCTATCCGCTCTTCCATAAGGCAGCCTTTCAAGTTCTTGGAAGACAGCTATTTTTGGTTAAACCCTTACCTTCTGCCTCAGGATCAATTCTAAGACAGAGGAGTAGTAAGGACTGTGTAACAGGGGTTAAATGACTTGCCCAGGGTCATACAGCTAGGAAGTGTCTGAGGCCAGATTTGAACCCAGGTTCCCTCGACTCCAAGCCTGGCTCTCTATTCACTATGCTACCTTGAACCTCTTCCCCCCACAAGCTAAATGTCCCCAGTTCCTTCATCCATTTCTCATTAGACAATCTAGCCTCTTTCTCTCTATAAACCCAGTAGTGAACCTTCACCATCCTTGGAGGTGTCTTCATATACTCTCTAGTTTATCAATGTCCTTCCTTAACTAAGCTGATGCCCCAGATGTGGTCTTGCCAAAGTACAGTATTACAGGGCAACAATCTTCTCTTTATTTTTGGCAGCTCTCTTAATTTAGCCCCGAATCACCTGAGCTTTTTTATTTTTTTTGGGGGGGGGGAGGGACTGTTGTATCACACTGTTGATTCATCTTGAGCTTGTGGTTCACCAACCTCCCCAGATCTTTTTCAGATGAACTACTCTCTAACCATGCTTTCCTCATCTCTTACTTGTGAATTTTTTTTAACCCAATTGCTGCTCTGAATATTTCTACAGACATCATCTCCCCCTTCCTCCCAGCCTTATTTTTCATTCCTTCTGAGTCTCCCTGGAGGGTTCTCAGAGAGAGAATCTCTTCCAATCCCTTCCAATTTTTACTCTACATTTGCTGAGCTCAGATTTCCACCCTGGTCTTTGCTCCATAAGAGCAGGAGATAAAAGACAATAATAGATGAAGAGCTGGAAGGGACCTCAGAGGCCCTCTCAGACAAATGAGGAAACTGAGGCAAAGTGAAGCTGTGTTTCACTCAAGGTCACACAGGTGCTAAGCATCAGAAGTGGGGACCTCCTTGAGTTAGGATCTTTGACTCCAGAGCCATGATCTTTCTATCACACTTCAGGGGAGAGCCCAAACATTTTCTCTCTTGGTTGGGGTTGGGGAAATGACTTACCAGGGCTTAGGTTGGAGAGAGGTGGCAGCAGCAGCAGCAGCAATGGCAGGTTTCGAGTTATAGCCATGGCGGGGGCTTCAGTAGGGTTTGTCACTCAAGATTCCTGGCTGCAGCATTTATTGGTGGGGGCGTGGGCACCATGGTGGAGTGGAGGGAAAGGTAGCAGCTTAGAGTGAGCCCTGGGGGGCCATGTGGGTGGGCTGAGGCTGAGATCAGGAGCTGAGCCAGGGAAAAGGCACTTGGAGGGGGGATGGTCTAGAGCAGTGGGGAGGAGGAAGAGGAAATTCGATGGAGAGAGATGAGATCAAGATCCCAGATATTTGTCTTCCCCTTAAAGAGCCCTCAAGGTCTTTGATCTTTGGCAATTTCCAGTGGAGACGGACTCCTTGGGTTCCCATGCCCCAGACCTCTCCTTAGACTTCCCACTCTTCCCATTTACTAGTTTTGCTATCTGTCCTCTGTTTTTTTCACTGTACTAGTTTCCTAGTTTCTACCTGCTTCTTTAACCCCATGGCTCAGATTCTGTTGTCACTCTTAGGGTAGAGACTAAGAAAAGGGGAAACTGAGTTGTGAGTGCAGAAGAAGATGGTAGATTTCAAGCTGGAAGGGATCTTCAAGGTCACTGAGTCCAGTCCACTCATTTTGTAGATGAGAAAACTGAGGCTCAGATGACTTGATAAGTGGCAGTCATTAAAAGGAAGTGGCTGATGCTGGTCTTGAAGCCTCCATTGTTAAGGAGTTGGCACTGGGAAGTTCTTCTCTTGGGAGAAGGAGCTATATTCTTGGTCAGGAGACAAATCTTTTCCCACCAAAGGGAGGGTATCTGGAAAACATCTTGTAAACCTTCAAAAAACGACATGCACGTGAGTTATGAAAGCAGAAAGCACATTGGACTTGGAGGTTGAGGCCCTGAGCTTGAATCTTGCCTCTGCTACTTCTTACCTGTATGATCTTCAACAAGTCCATTAACTTCTGGGTTTCCTTTTCTTTAGATGAAAAATGAAGGAATTGGATTAAATAACCTTCAAAGATCCCTTCTGTCCCTCTCAGTACACCGTGACCTGTTTACCCCTACTCTTGGGAAATATCTCTGAGAGCCCTCCTAGTCCTTAAGCTTAGAACAAGGACTTGAAAGGCAAACACTTTGCTCTGTGACTCTACAAGGGCAAGCATTTGGAGAGGCACCCAGGGAACAGTCATCATCTATGTGGTGCCAGGATTATGGGGCAGATAATCTTCCCATTTGGGGCCATCTCCACTACGACAGCCACACAACATTCACTGTTATTCTCAATGTGGGGAATCATTCTTGACTCTTCCCTCCTTACTCTCCACTCCCAAATCTTACCAGTTGTCAAGTCTTGTTGACTGCCTCCCCACCACCTGTCTTCTTTTCTTCCTTTGTATAAGCACGGAGGGTCCTTAAGACCTTTCACCAGGATTATTTTACTAACCTAGTAACTGGACTCCCTGGTTTCAGGATCTGTCACTTTCCTCCTCCAAAATAATCTTGACCATGCTGCTCCTCTGCCCCAAAATATCTTATAGTTTTCTATTATCTTTAGGACAAGCTACAAACTCTCTAGGTAGACATTTAAGACTCTTTGTAGTCTGTCTTTTAACTACTTTTCCATATTTATTTTATAGTACTCCCCTTCCCACTTAGCTATAACTGGAAATTTTTTCACCATGAAGCAAAAACAGCCAAGTTGTGGTTGAACACTGAGGATACTGACCTCTTTGCGCCTCCATGTTTGTAGGGTCACATTATTGTTTTAGAAGTTCTGTAGCTCCTCCCTCTTGCTCTTCTCCCATGACTGGGCTGGGTTTAGGTAGTTCTTTTACTTTAGTTATTATTAATTAAACTTTTAAAATATAATAGTTATTACATATTAATTTTAATCTTTACATTTTGTTCAAAATCTCCATTTATACAGGACTACAACTGGGGTTAAGTGACTTGCCCAGGGTCACACAGCTAGGAAGTATTTGAGGTCAAATTCAAACCCAGGATCTTCCAGCTCCAAGCCTGGCTTTCTATTCACTGAGCCATCTTAGCTGCCCCAACAACACTCTTGTTAGTTAATCAATTAAATATGTCTCTACCTCAATTTATTTAATAAACTGATGAAACTTCTTTTTATAAATATTTGCTTATTTTTCTTTGCATATCAAATTTCTTAGTCTCCTAGGCTTAAAATAAGTAAAAAGGCTACAGGTTAGATTTGCTATATATTAAGAATGTTACAAACAATAAAACAAAAGTCACGAATCATTATTTATGATGTAGCAGTCATGAGAATGATTGAAGCCAAAAGTCCCTTTTAATTGTTACTACAGCTGCTGACCTCCTCAATTCTGGGAACACAGTCCCACCATTCAGTCTTCTCCGTATCCCAATTAAAGTCTCTTCTCAAGAATTTTCTTCATGTTTCTTCACAGAATGAAGGTTAAACTCATTTGTCTCAGGACATAAGTTCTCTTAGACCTTTGCTTCTGTTTTCTATCATCATTATCATCATCACTAATAATAAAATAGTAATAAGTATTTATTAAGTGTCTGCTATGTGCCAGGCACTGTGCTAATCTCTGGAGATACAAAGAAGGCAAAAATACAGTCCCCACCCTCAAGGAGCTTAAATTCTAATAAGGGGGTAGCATACAACCCATTGTACAGACAAGGTAGATAGTGTGTAAGTGGGAGGCAATCTCAGAGGGAAGAAATGAACAGTTTTGGATAGAAGACAATGCAAAAGGTCTGTTGGGGTAGCTAAAAGACCCAATGGATAAGGAGCCAAACCTAGAGAAGGGAGGTCCTGGATTCAAATTTGACCTCAGATATCTCCTAGCTGTGTGACCCTAGACAAGTCACTTAACCTCAGTTGCCTAGCCCTTATAGCTCTTCTGTCTTTGAATTAATACTTAGTATTGATTCTAAGATGGAAGGTAGGGTTGAAAAGAAAAAAAAAAGAACAGTGACTGTGCATTTTCTCAGAACATTTTTAAAACTCAAATATCTTTACCTCAATAATTCCCTTGATCTTCCTTGAAGCAGGGTAGTCCATTCTAAGACAGAAAGTAAGGTGTTTTATTTTTTTTTTGGAAAGTTTTCTTTAATTAATTAATTTAGAATATTTTTCCATGGTTACAAGATACAGGTTCTTTCCCTCCCCTCCTCCTACACCCCTCCCACAGCCCACAGGCAATTCTACTGGGTTTTACATGTGTCCTTGATCATTTTTAAAGGAAAAACCAGTACTATTTGCTGCACAGGATGGCTTTCTGGGATGGCGTTAGAGAGGGTGAGGGGTCCTGAAAGAAACCAGAGTGATATATACTTTTTTAAAAGACGTCAATATAACTTATTTTTAAAATGCTTGTTGGTTATTTGATTGGCCCCAGAGGACATAATGAGAAATGACAAAAGAAAGTTGCAAAGAGGAAACTTTAAGTTGGATATAGGGATAAACACAATGAAATATGCCCAAAAGAGGGATGGAAGGCAATGGATTCCCTTTCCTTGGATGAGTACCTCGTGAAGATTCTTGTTGGAAAAAGCTGATTCTGACCTCAAATTCTTTGATTCTGTGAATTACATAGGAGTTTCAGGTTGAAAGGAAAACAATGAGGGGGGCGAATGGGGTACTTTTTCTAATCCACTTTAAACCACAGCAGTTTGTAAAGGGGGAGGCATTTCTTCTCTCTGGGTAGCTTGGCTTCTTTTTCTGAGAAATAAGAGAGACTCCAAAAGCCCTACTCTAACATGATCTGATTCTCCGAATTTACATTTAAGTCAGATCTTTTTTAATTTCTTCCAAATCGGAAGTTATAGAAATTGATGGAGTTGCCTCCCTACTTTGTCCCGCCTCCAGGAGTTCAGACCCTCTGGAGATAAGATGGACAAACACACAGAGCTTTTTTCTTTACATGGGTGTTTTTCTTCCATTGATGGCAAGAGGTGCTCTAGCCCACCTCTTCTGGCATCTACCTGGAGGAAGTGAGATTTGAAGTGAGTCTTGACCCAAGAGAGGAAAGGTGGATAGCTTGAAAATGAATGGTTGTTCCTGGAATGTTAAGTGTGGAGGGAAAAGAAGGATTGTAGAGTTTGTTGTCTTGGAGATGGGTGTAGCGGAAGAACACTGCCCTTGAAGTCGGGAAACTGGGATTCCAATCTGAACTGTCATTTATTAGCCTTGTGACTTTGGAGAAATCACTTTGGTTTTCTGGGACTCAGTTTCCTCATCTATGAAATGGAAATAACCATTTTTTTTTTGCGTTTTCTATGTCATAAGGTTGTTTTGAGGAGAGTTATAGAAACACAAGCCATTATTATTATTTTTTGCAGGGAAAGTTAGAGTCAAAAGAACGTGGGATAGGACGATGAGAAGGAAAATTCGGGAAGCTATGGGATTTGAATTTGCTTAGGTCAAGAGGCATGTCAGTGAAGGTCTTTGAAGGGAATCGATTATAGGACAATAATTGGGGCTAGAAGGGATTTTACAAATTATTGAGTCCCCTAAACAGTCACCCTGGTGCAATTATCAATAATAAGGAAATAGGTCTTGATCAGTGATACCTGTAAAACCCATTGGAATTGTGTGTCGGCTATGGGGTGGGGGAAGAGGAGGAGGGGAGGGAAAAAACATGAATCATGGAGCCATGGAAACATATTCTAAATTAATTAACTAAATACAATTTTTAATTAAAAATAAATATTTTATTTAAAAAAATTATTGAGTCCCACCGATGTGAAGTTATGAATTGGTCCAACCATTCTAGAAAGCAATGTGGTATTACAGTATATATAAAAGACCACTAAACTACTTTTTTAATACCCTTTGATCCAACAATATCACTGTTAGTCATATACCCTAAGAAGTGAAAGACAGAGGGACTGGACTGTATTTACCACAATATTTAGAGCAGTTCGTTTTGTGGTAGCAAAGAACTAGAAACAATGACTTTCCATCCATTGGGAAATGGCTGAACAAATTGTGATTTCCAAATTCAATGGAATATTATTGTACTCTAATAAATAACAAATATGAAGAATTCAGAGAAGTTTGAGAAGATTTATATGATCTAACAGAGAGCAAAATGACAAACCCAGGAGGATAATTTACATGCTAATCTAAGCGATGGAGAGGAAAATAATTTTATCAGACTTCAAGACTGGTCAGCACAGGCTCAGTGGGTAGATGAGAGGTCCTGGGCTCAAATGTGGCCTGAGAGATTCCCTGGTTGTGTCACCCTGGGAAAGTCATTTAACCCTAAATTTCCTAGCCCTTAGTGGAACTGACATACTTAGTATCAATTCTAAGACAGAAGGTACAGGTTTAAGAAAAAAAGAAAGCAAGAAACTGATCAACACAGTAACCAATCACAACTCTCAGAGAATGAGGGTTATAGCATCCCAGAATCCCAGAGCTCAAAGTGGAAGGGAACTCAAATCTGTCTAGTCCAATACTCTTACTTTATAGAAGAGGAAACTGAGTGTCAGGAAGGGCCAATGATTTGCTTAAGGTCACATAGGTTAAATATTCAGAGGTAGAATTTGAACCTAGATCCTTTGTTGAAGTCTTCCTCCCACCTCTTGCCAAAGAGGTGTTAAGAGTAAAGACATTACAATTAGATGGGCATTTTCTAAATACAGTCAGTATAGTGATTTTTCCCCCTTGACTATACTTATTTATTGTATAAGAAGGAAGTGAGGGAGAGAAGAGGCAATACTGAGAAGTGATAAAGCAAAAAGCAAAAAGAAGCATCAATAAAAAAAAGAAGAGGGGGCAGCTGGGTGGCTCAGTGGATTGAGAGCAGGTCCTAGGTTCACATCTGATCTCAGACACTTCCTAGCTGTGTGACCCTGGGCAAGTCACTTGACCCCTATGGCCTAGTCCTTACCACCCTTCTGCCTTGGAAGATGGAAGGTGAGGGTTTAAAAAAATAAAAGAAAAGAAAAAGAAAAAGAAGATACCAAGAAAAGAGAAATCCACAAAGCAAAAGGAGTAATTTTGTTAATACTTGGTAAAATTTATTTTATTTTATTTTTTATTACCATGCAAAACACACTTCCATAATGGTCATTGTTGTAAGAGCACACTCATACATGACCAAAACCCCCCAATAAAACTGTAAATACACTGAGGTGAAAGACAACTCCAATAGTTCTTTCTCTGGAGGCGGAGAGCCTTCCCCATCATATGTCTTTCAGGAGGATTGTCCCAGATTGTTGCATTACTGAGAGTAGCTCAGTCTATCACAGCTGATCATCCCACAATATTGCTGTTACTGTGGACGATGTTTTCCTGGTTCTGCTTATTTCACTCTGCATCAGTTCATGGAGGTCTTTCCATTTTTTTCTGAAATCCTCCAGTTCATCATTCCTTTGAGCACAATAATATTCCATCACCATCAGATACCACAATTTCTTCAGCCATTCCCCGTTGAT
>NC_077227.1:725220932-725243432 GCF_027887165.1 Monodelphis domestica | reverse complement strand
CCCTGCCTTCCCCTTAAACTATCATTCTATATTTCACTTTTTTCTCAATCACTGCTTAACTCAACTCTACTCTTTGACTCTGCTTCCTCACCTCTCACTTCTCAACCCATTGAAAGCTGACTTCTTGCCAATGTGGAGATGCAGGAGAGATTATAGGGAATTCTGGGAAATACCAAGGACTTCTGGGGAATGAAGTCAAAGGTTCAAAATCTCCACTATACATACCCCCCTGAGACCCATGGAAGACTAGTCTCTCCAGTGGGTCTTGAAACATACCAGTTATGAAATTACAATAATTTGGGGATAAAAGAAAAAGAGAACAAAACCAATGATTGCTATGTGCATTGACAAAAAACCAGTTAGGGGGCAGTCCCCTTCAGCATAAGGGTATACATACAAAACAAATGTATTCAACCTCACACAGTTCAAATCACCACATCCCAAAGTTCACTCTGGATCTTCTGGTGCAGCTTGTGGTCTGTGGAGGCATCTTCATGGTGTCTTCTCCAAACAGTTCATTTTCTGGATTCGGAGAGGTAGCATGTTTCTTAACCTAAAATTACTCTCAAAAGGAATTTAAACTTTTTTTTTTTAAAATATATTTTATTTGATCATTTCCAAGCATTATTCGTTAAAGACATAGATCATTTTCTTTTCCTCCCCCCCACCCCCCATAGCCGACGCGTAAATCCACTGGGCATTAGATGTTTTCTTGATTTGAACCCATTGCTTTGTTGATAGTATTTGCATTAGAGTGTTCATTTAGAGTCTATCCTCTGTCATGACCCCTCAACCTCTGTATTCAGGCAGTTGCTTTTTCTCGGTGTTTCCACTCCCATAGTTTATCCTTTGCTTATGAATGGTGTTTTTTTTCTCCTGGATCCCTGAAAGTTGTTCAGGGACATTACACCGCCACTAATGGAGAAGTCCATTACGTTCGATGATACCACAGTGTATTAGTCTCTGTGTACAATGTTCTCCTGGTTCTGCTCCTCTCGCTCTGCATCACTTCCTGGAGGTTGTTCCAGTCTCCATGGAACTTCTCCACTTTATTATAAGGAATTTAAACTTTGCAATTTAAAATAATAATAATTATACACCTCTCAATGGCTGAATGCAATGACCTGTGCTCAGTTCTCATCCTTGCATTCTTCCTCCTTTATGAGTTTCCATGCCATTGTTTTCTCTTGTCTCTCCTCAACCCTCTTCTCCTTGAAAGATTTTCATTCAGGTCCTATGAATTTAACCCCAAGGTTTTGTCTTTTTTCCTTCTCTTCATTCAATTGTTCATTCTTATCAACTGCCACAGATTCAGTGGTCATCTTTATGTAACTGACTCCCCAATCTATATATTGAGTTTGTAGAATTCATTGCTACTTTAATCCATTTTCCATTTCTATTTACTCTAGACCTTCACTCTCTGCTTCATGGCTCCTATAATCAGCTTTTCTGTCTCTTTTTCCTCTGTATTTTTTCACACAATCAAAGCTTCCAAGGAATCCATTCCAGGTTCTGTCTTCTGCATGCTTTTTACCATTGGCTGATGGGGCTCACCCCAAAGACCCCCCTTTTCCCTTGTGCCTTACTCTCAGGAAAATGTCAATTATTGTAGATGTTAGAAGACACTGCCCCATGGTAGGGTCCTTCCCCTACCACTGCTCTATACCCTCTCTTGTTGATCTCCCTCTCTTTGTTTGCCTGGAAATCTCCCTGAGTCCATGACCTCACACTCTTCCAGGGGCCAGTTGCCACAAGGAGTTCTACTTCCCCCTCTTCCAGGACAAGCAGACTTTTCAAGCACCAAATCCCCCAGGCCCCAGTTGGTATAAGGTAATCATCTTCCTTCACCTACAGGAATGTTTGTCAATGGAAATCCTTACCATCTTCAAAATAGGACCCCCTTCCTCTCTTTGCTTTTTAATCTTTTACCTCTCTTTCACACATACCCACAGGCTCTTCTCTTCCTGAGACCATAGAGTTCACTTTCCCCTCAATGGTACCTTTGATTTGACCCCAGGACACTACTTTCTCCTCTTTCTTCCTCTATTTCCACCCTCTTTTTCTTGTATCCTACCATACTAGGTGGCACAGTGGATAGAGTGCCAGGCCTAGAGTCTCATCTTCCTGAGTTTAAATCCAGTCTCAGAGATACTTACTAGCTGTGTGACCCTGGACAAGTCACTTCATTCCCTTGGCCTTAGTTTCTTCATCTGGAAAATGAGCCAGACAAAGAAATGGCAAACCACTCTAGTATCTTTGTCAAGAAAACCTCAAATGGGGTTATGAAAAGTTAGACATGCCTGAAACAACTCAACAACAACGTCATCCCACAAAAAAGCACTGATTCACCTGTAGGCAGTATGTTGCCAGGTTCTGTCCATAATGCCCCCTGTTCATTTCTTCATTGTTACCTCTTTCAGATTTCTGCCTTCACCCCTTTCTCTTTTAGAAAGATACTTCTTATTGGTCTTTCTGTTGTCACTTTGTTGCTGACTACATTTATTCACTCTTCCTGAATTTCTATTTTTTTGGGGGGGTGTTTGAGAAGCAAATAATCTCTTTAGTTTTGTGTTTCTTTCTTAAAATATTTCAAATTCTTCATTATTTAACATCCATATTTTATATAACACAGATTTATAGGATAGATTACTTGGGTATATCCTGAGCTTCATTGCTCTTTGGAACACATTTTTCCAGTCCCTTCTCTTTTTCCTAGTGAATGCACAATAAGCTTGAGTTATTTGAATTTCCTTTCTTTTGGATTTGAAAGTCTTTCTCCTGAACTTGTTTCTGAACTGAATTGTTAAATTTAACCACTATGTGTCTTGGAGTTTGCAACCTTGGGTTTGTTTTTTTTCTGGAGGCAATCTGTGAGTTTTTTTTATTGGAATTTCATTTTTATATTCAGAAGTTCTAAGCAGTTATTCTTATTTTCTTCCTTATGATGTTAAATATTTTTGCCCTGCCATGTTCTTCAGGGAGACCTATGATCTTAGGTTGTCTTTATGCATCCTGTTTTTGAGACTACTATATTTTGCCTGCGAAGTAAAGATTTTTTTTGAAAAATGTTCTTCTTTTTTGCTTCTTTTAGGTTGTTCTTCACTTCTGTGTATTTACATGTCTAAACTATTGTTCTGTCTTTTGTTTCTTTGGTGAAGTTTGCCAATATAGATTTAAATTTTTCTATTTTGCTCATTCTTTTTGCTGTGCAGGACAGAAATTTTCTATTTAAGATATCTGAGATTTCTTCTTTCTAAAACCTTTGACATTTTCTCTCCCCCCCCCCACTTCTTATTTTTCTTATCACTCACTTCCTGACTCCCTCCCTTCTGATTATGGCTTTCTGGATGCTGGAACTCAACCTTCTCCCACAATGGACAATTCACAGTTCACTAAATGTCAAGGTGGCCCCAGCTGGGTACTCTGCTCTTTCCCCCAGGCTTGATTGAATGCTCCACAGCCTCCTACATTCATAGCATCCTGTCTGGTGACTTGTTCCACTCTTTCTGTACCTCATTTCTCTGGCTGCAAACAGCTCATTCAGTACCAGTTTTCCCTAGCACCAGTTGCTCTGGGCTTTGTAGCAATGGTGCCTCTGGATCATTGTTCCCAGCAGGCTTTTGCTCCTAAAGAGCTATGGTCAAGCAAGCTGTTGAGGCCTGAGTAAACTTCCTTAGCCTGGAGCCAGGAGCTCCACAGCACTGGAAGGAGGGAAGGGAACACTGTGAATTTTAGATTTACTCCACCCTGCTTAGTCTTTAGAATTCTAGCAACCAGGAATGTATACACCCCCACTTAAGGATTAACTGTGGAGGATGTTCTATGACCAACATGTGCTAGCAAGTGACAAATCAGAAACAACTGACAGACCCCCTGGGCTAAAGAACTGCCTATATATTTCACATCACTTCCTCCCTCCCCTTCTCTCCCCGCCCCCCAACATTGGGCTCTCTAAGTGGCATTGGGAGCTCTCCCGGCGACTTTGGGAGATCTGGGCGGTGTTTTGGTGTGCTTGCGGGTTTTGGTTCTATAGCATGGTTTAGGCGTCTTCCCTGAGCTACCTTGGTTAGTGGTAAGGCTGCTGATTCCTCCTTTCCTTGACCTCCCGAAAAGGCACTATCCTCTAAAGGAAACCCCTCATTTCAGAGGAGAGCTTGTGGCTGGAAGCTGAGCTAGATTTAATCTTCTGAGAAGGCCCTTTGGCTGAGGCCTCTGAACTCCCTTTGACTTACACCAGGCCAGAGAAAATCTCCTACTCTTACCCTCTTCTCCTTCTTCTTAATTTCTTCCTACTATTGGGATTAAACCACCAAAAAATCCCAAATGGACTTGAATGTTTTTATTGGGATTGAATTTAAATCCCTGGCAACCACTAAAATAATATATTCAGTCAACAACCCTAATTTTTACCCCTAACAACACATGGTATAGGAATAGGTTTTCACGTAGACCTGGGCTATGATCTTGGGACTGCTAGTACAGCGTGACCTCATTGCTAGTAATGTGGAAAGTAGAAGAGTTTGGAGTCAGTGAAGGTCAGCTCCATTTTTGTTGTTGTTGTTGTTCTTTTTTGATTCTAGGTGTGTTAGATGATGGAAACAGCTGAGGCTGCTTTATTTTTGGCACATAAATGACTGTTTTTGAGAAGTCTGAGAGGACGCGGATCAGAACAAAGATCTAGTCCACGTTCTTGTTATTCACATGCTTGGGAAATTCCCTCCAGGTAGACGTTTAGCATCCAGAGAGAAAGATGCTCGTTTCCCCAGTGACCGAGGGAACAAAGAGAAATGATTCCCGGGTTTGGACAGGAAACCGAAGTGAGGGTAAGCTAGGAAAATAACTGGGAGCTAAATAGAAGTCTTTTCTCTGCGAATCTCTATCTGGCCAAATTTAATAACACAAGACTGTGCCTGTCAGGTTCCATTTGCACAGAAAACAACTTTTGTCTCCATTTGTTTCCAGCATTCAGCATTGTCAGAGAATGAGGTCAGAGAATCATAGACTTGTAGGAGAGATTACTTAGAGTAGACCTCATTTTGTTTTTGTCGTCCAGTCGTATCCAACTCTTTGTGGCCCCATTTGGGGTTTTCTTGGCAGAGATCCTGGAGTGGTTGGCTATTTCCTTCTCCAGCTCATTTGACAGATGGGGAGACTGAGGCAAACAGCATTAAGTGACTTTCCCAGGGTCTCATAGCTAATAAATGTCTGAGGCCAGATTTCAGTTCATAAAGGTGAGTCTTCCTTTATCTACTGCCCCACCTCGCTGCTGGGAAACTCTCTAGTCCAGCTCTTACTTGAATAGAAACTCTCTACAATATTTGGAGCTAGTAGCATAGCAGTCCCCTCCCAAGTGAGGCAATCCTTTGCCTTTTTGGGGTACTTTGATTCACACAATCTAAGAACTCGAGTTTTTCCAGCTATCACTGGTATCAACAAGTGGTCTTTCGGTCTCTGTTCCATGCTCAACTTCCTTTCACCCTGGGATCGTTGAGAAGTGCTAGAAGGGATCTCAGGGGTCACCAATCTGTCATCCTCCTTTTATGGATGAAGGTCCAGGGAGATGGAGTGACTGGACCAAGGTCACCTAGATAGCCCTCATCAGAAGCAGGGTTTGAAGCCAGTTCCTCTAGCTCCAGAGCCATGCTCTTATCCCTCCCTTCTGATTGTACATCCAGTTCTTAGTACAATGCTTGGCACATAATAGGGACTTAATCAATGTTTGTTGACTGATTGACTGAACTTTAATTTCTCTTCCATTAAACACCCCAGATTTCTAGATAGTCATCATAGCCAGTCAAAGAGGAGGGTGTTGCTTTGGGTTAAGTAGTGAGTTCTCCATCACTAGAACTCTACAAACAAAGGCTGGACTTAATCTTAAACCTTGACTTCCCACCTCAAGGTCAGGCTCTCTATCCTCTCAGGTGCCCAGCTGCCCATGGACTTCCTCTTGGTCGTGTCATAGAGGGAAAAGTCATTGTAGCTGGACTGCGTGGACCAAGGTCTCTTCCAACTCAGAGAATGACTAGGGAAACTAATCAAGGTATAAACAACCTAGGGTTTAGAGTTGTCCTTGGGGCCAAGAGAGGGTCCGAGAGGGAAGGAAATTAGCTTTGGGATGTCAGTCAAAGGATGAAGTATAGTATTAAGAAGGAAATGAGGAAACGCCCATCCTAGTCCCTCAGACCAGCAACCCAGGAATCATCCTGAACTCCTCATCTTTCACCTCTTCCTTCCTTCCTTCCTTCCTTCCTTCCTTCCTTCCTTCCTTCCTTCCTTCCTTCCTTCCTTCCTTCCTTCCTTCCTTCCTTCCTTCCTTCCTTCCTTCCTCCCTCCCTTCCTCCCTCCCTCCCTCCCTCCCTCCCTCCCTCCCTCCCTCCCTCCCTCCCTCCCTCCCTCCTTCCTTCCTTCCTTCCTTCCTTCCTTCCTTCCTTCCTTCCTTCCTTCCTTCCTTCCTTCCTTCCTTCCTCCCTCCCTCCCTCCCTCCCTCCCTCCCTCCCTCCCTCCCTCCCTCTCTCCTTCCTTCCTTCCTTCCTTCCTTCCTTCCTTCCTTCCTTCCCTCACTCCCTGTCACATGTTTTTTGATCCAGCGACCACCTCTTGGCAATTCCATGAAGAAGACCCTCCATCTCTTGACTCTGGGCATTTTTCGTGGCTCTCCAGCTACTGCCCCCTCCTGGCTTCCTTTAAAACCGAACTCAAATCCCACCTTCTACAAGAAGCCTTCCCCAACCTCTCTTCATTTCAGCACCTGGTCATGATTTCCTATTTTATCTCCTGGCTGGGTTGCTTTGATATATTTGCACATTTCCTCCTCCTTTAGACTGTAAGCTCCCTGAGGGCAGGGACCGTCTTTTGCACCCCTGTGCCTGGCACAGACATTTAATAAATGTTTATTTAGTGGCAGAGACTGTTAAAGTGAGGAACTTGGATGAAATGGTTTGAAGGCATGCTGGACCTGGAACGGGGAAGACCTGAGTGCAAATTCTGCTTCAGATAATTAACTATGCGACCCTGGGCAAGTCACTGAAACTCTTTTCTCATCTGTAAAATGGGCATAATAATAACACCTCCCTCCCAGGGTTGTTGTGAGGCTAAAATGAGGTCCTATTTGTAAAGTGCTGCTTGGCAAAGCTTCACGTATTGTGTTCAGTCATCCAGCTGTGTGGGGCTCTTGGGGACTCCTTGGGCCATTGCACCTGGCCCTGCTATCTCCTGCAGTCTGTTTGTCGTTTCCATGCCACCGTCTACCCTTCTCATCCTCTGCTGCCCCCTTCTCCTTTTGCAAACTTGGATCTTTTTGTAAAAGACAGAAGAGCATCAAGGGCTAGTTATGGGGGTGACATGACTCACCCAAGGTCAGCTAGGGAGTGTCTGAGGTCAGATTTGAACCCAGGACACCACCACCCCGCCCATCTCCATCCTTGGCTCTCTATCCACTGAGCCACCCAGCTGCCCCAGCTTTTAACAGGAGAGGCGGGTGGGGCGTTCTTAGCCTGGGTCAAGACACTGGATCGAAAGGGTTCGATAACTTTACTGTAGGAGACCGGCCTTGTTTTGTAGTCTGGCGTGTTGGATGACATGGATTCTGAAGTGGGGCCACGCAGACGCCGTCCATGAGGCTAAACGTCCCCGGTAATCTGCGGGGAGGACCGGGAGAGCCTGGGCGGCAGCTCCAGCACGATTCGCGCTCTTGGCTGGCCAGTAGCATTGCCCCGTAGAGGCCAGGAGGGGGCGCCCCACAGCACGTTGGCGAGGACGCTCTCGCTTTAGCCGGCTTCCCTGCCTGCTCTGCCTCCTCGCCCCCGGCTCCCCCCTGGTGGGGGACCCTCCGCGGCCGCCGCCGGTGACTCTGCGGTCAGCCCTGCCTCCCCACCCACCCCCGCCCCTCCCGGCCAATCGCTGCACGTGCTGGGCTGGAAGCCCTCGTCCCTCCCGTAGCCTCGGCTCCGTCGGCGCGGGCTCTCAGGCAGCGCGGAGGAGAAGGGAACGGAGCCCGGAGGCTCACCGCTAGACCAGCTCCGGCTAGTGAACCCGGCACCAGCGGCACTGGCATCCCCAACAAACCGCAGCCTCTATTGCCTTTAGGATAAAAAGACGGGGGGGGGGGGGGGGGCAGGGGGGAGGGGAGTGGGCAGAGACAGAGAGACAGACAGACAGGGAGAGAGATGAAGAGACAGAGAGAGACAGAGAGGGAGAGACAGACAGACAGACACGGGGAGGAGGGGGACAGACAGACAGAGAAACACACACATACACAGAAGGGAAGAAGCATTTAAATAACACCTACTCTGTGCCAGGCACTGCTCTAAGAACTTTGACAAATATGATCTCTTTTGATCCTCACAACACTGGGAGAAAAGTGCTAATTATTATCCCCATTTTACAGATCAGGAAACAAAGGCAGGCAGCTGTCAAATGACTTGCCCAAGGTCATACAGCTGGTAAGGGTCTGAGGCTCGATTTCAGCTGGGTTCTTTCTGAGCAGAAAGGTGGGGATCTCTGGCGGGGGTCTGCTGGTCCGTATTTCATGGCTTCAAAAAGAAGTTGCAGACAATGTATCACACATTTGTTCTATCAGTGAGCATGTTTAGGGTTAACCACTGGGCCACACTGACAGCCCACAGGCACCCACTCCTGAGTGGGGCTACCAATAGGCAATGGGAAGACCCACCAGCTCCTGTCTCTCTGCCACTATCTTCATGACATCTTGATCTGCCACAAGTCAACACATTTGCCTTAGGAGCTTCTCTCTTTTTTAACTGCTTGATTAGGCTGCTTCCTTCTTGAAATCTGTTTCCTCATCTTTAACCAGCACTCTGACTCCTCAAACTTAAACCCTGGGCCCTGGGAAGTCAGGAGAGCAGCCCAGCTTTTTCTGGGAGCCCCAGGCCCTAAAGTGTGTCACCAAAGTCACAAAGAAGGAGCCTGCAGGAGAGTGAGCGGAGGAGCTGTTTCTCAGCAGAAATGTCCCATCTTCAGATGCTCCTCTCCCCAGAGGTCAGGGAAGTACTGGGGCCAGCCTGAAGCTGCTGATGGAAGCCCATTGTTAAATTTTCAGTGTGAGCATTTGTACCTAGAAAATGGGCAAATTAGAAATCAGGACTTGATTTTTTTTTTGGGGGTGTGTGTATATTGTCTAGATGAGAAAGTGTATTGGTTGAACAAATTTTTTTTGGAGAGTTGATTGTTAAATATTTACCAGCACATCCCTGGCACATGCTATATAGCACACTATTCTCTGTAGTGCCTACTAGAAAGAGAATAGTATTTTGGTTGAACTCTGATATCATTTCAACTTATTTTAGTCACTTGTTAGTCATGTCCAACTCTTCATGACTTGTTTGGGGTTTTCTTGGCAGAGATCCTGGAGTGGTTTGCCATTTCCTTCTCCATCTCATTTTATAGATGGGGAAACTGAGGCAAACAAGGTTAAGTGATTTTTCCAGGGTCACACAGCTAGGAAGTGTCAGAGGTCAGATTTGAACTCAGGAAGAGGAGTCTTCCTGACTCCACACCTGGCACTGTATCCACTGTATCACTTAGCTGCCCTCAAGTCAACTCAGCGAACATTTATTGATATCTCTTGTATATACTCTTCTTTCCACTCACATAGCCACTTCTCTAGTTCAGGCCCTAATTAGCTTTCATCTCAACTATGTAACCATCATCATCATCTTCTCTCTCCCCCTCTTCCTCTTCTTCCTCCTTCTCCTCCTCCTCCTCCTCCTTCTTTCTTCTTCTTCTCTCTCCTCCTCCTCCTCCTCCTCCTCCTCCTCCTCCTCCTCCTCCTCCTCCTCCTCCTCCTCCTCCTCCTCCTCCTCCTCCTTCTTCTTCTTCTTCTTCTTCTTCTTCTTCTTCTTCTTCTTCTTCTTCTTCTTCTTCTTCTTCTTCTTCTTCTTCTTCTTCTTCTTCTTCTTCTTCTTCTTTTCTTCTTCTTTTAGAATTCATACTATAAGTATTTATTCTACAAAATAAGAGTGGTAAGGACTAGGCAATCAGGGTTAGGTGACTTGCCCAGGGTCTCACAGGTAGGAAGTATCCGAGGCCAGATTTGAACCCAAGGCTTTCCAGCTCCAGGCCTGGTGCTCTATCCACTGGTTACTCCAGTGCCCTTTTGCAGTCTCTGTCCACCCCAATCCATTCTCCTCATAGCTCTCAGAGTGACATGCCTGAAAGGCAGGTCTGACCATATCACTTCCGTACTCAACTCCAGTATCCATTGCCTTTAGGATAAAATAAATATAAATTTATTTCCAGTCTACTGGGGCAATAGGGACCTATGAAATCTCCTTGAGCACAGTAGGGCCGTGATGTGGTCAGTCCTGTGCTCTAGGAATATCACTTTAGCCGCTCTAGGGAGGACAGATCAGAGAGGGGAGAGGCTTGGGGGGGGGAGCCCAAGTGAGGGGTAATGGAGGTCTAAATGAGGATGGTGGCGATGTGAGGATAGAGAAGGTGATGGATGAGGCACAGAAATGACAAGGCGATGACGTATTGGATCTGGAGACTGAAAGAGAGAGAATGAGTTTGGGTCCCGGGTGATTGGGAGACCCTGCACAGAAATAGAGAAGTTAGGAAGTGGGATGGATTTTGGTGGGGCGAATAATGAGGTCTGGTTTGGATATGTGGAGTCTCAGGTGACAGAAGTCCAAATGGGTCAACGAAGAGAAGACAGGATGGGGATCCAGGTTTGGTGTCAACAGAATAAAGATGATCATTGAACCTATGGGAGCTATGAGGATATTGAGGGAGATATGATCTATTCCATTCTCTTCTTTCTTTTCAAGTACGACTGATTTATCGTCTTTGGTGCCTGTCTAACTTATGGAACCCCAGGTTGTGGCCCTGGACAAGTCACTTAACCCTGTTTGCCTCAGTTTCCTCAACTGTAAAATGAGCTGGAGAAGGAAAAGGCAAATCACTCTGCTATCTCTGGCAAGAAAACTCCAAATGGGGTCAACGAAGAAGAGGCAGATACAACCAAAAATGACTGAACAACAAAATGGATCCCCAAGTTACACAATTGTCTGTGTCTCCACACTAAGGATTTTCCATGCATTTCTTTTTCCCAATGTGGACTCTTGGGTTGATCTCTTTCAAGTGATGAAGAGCTTGGAAGTATTCCCAGGCTCCATGAAACTGGAAAACGCCACCCAAAAACATTTGGAGAGTCTTGCCACCAAACGGAACCCTTCTTCCAGGTGGACCTTGAGCATGACGTGCGGCTTCATGACAGGATGGTCAAAGATCTCTCTGTTCTTTCTGTCTTGTCGCTTGTTTTGATGATCTGAGGACAGCCGAGCAGTTCTTGATGTTGTTGGGTCCATCTAAGAATCAGAGTCACAGAACCTGAATATATACATTAGAGAGGAGAGCCTGGTGTAAACTCTCGAGTCCCGCGTAAACATGACCCATTACGAGATGGTGTTGGGAACAGAGAAGGGCTCGAGAGCCTGAAGTCATTGCTAGCATCCCTAGGAAATCCCCCAATCTGGCTGATGAATGGTGGACCAATGAGCTGAGTTATTACAGGGCAACCAACTTATCTGGAAATCCAGATTGCTTTCTACCTGCGGGATTGGCATGTGGCTGCTTCCAGCTGGTTAGAGAAGAAAGATCAAGAGAATGAGGAATGGAGGTTTACCTGCATCTGTCCCTTCTGGGTGGGAGCTGGCGGTGGGATAACAGCCAACAGCTTCCTTTGTACTCTGAGAACTACAGCCCACCTGGACGGGTTCTACTGTATCAGCCAGGGAGAGTGCAACAGTCTGATTTCTCCTGCTCCTCCCCTGCAAGGTGCCCTGATTTGGAGAGACAGTGTCTCTCGCTTTGCTTTGCTTTGTTTTGCTTTTTGCAGTTTCCCAGGCCACCAGGGACCCCTTAAGAGGCCACCCCTGGGCTACTGTGAACCCATGGCAGAGGCTTGGCAGAAATTAGTCACAGAGTCTTTGGGGGCATGAAGGGAGAGATAGAAGAGAGGGGACAATGGGGAGCAGGGAGAGAGCAGGACTCAGGAGAAAGTCATTATTGCTCCCCCACACTGCTCCATCTCTGCCCCTCAACCCTGGCACGGGCTGGCCTCCCAAAATTCCCTCCCTCCTCATCTGGGCCTCAGAGAAGCCACTTCCTTAAGACTCAGCCCTTTTAAGCCAAGCCTTTCCAACCCTCCACCTTTAACTGCTTAAATCACATCCCTACTCAAATGGCCTCCCCTCTCTGGACTGCAAACTTCTGGGCGGCAGGGATTTTGTCTCTGTGTCCTCTAGGTTGGTACCCTGGTACGAGCTGCTCAATGTTTGCCGACTGAGTGACTGATGGACATCAGGAACAAATTAGAGAGACTGAGAGCCAGACCCTGGGAGGCTGGAAGAGAGGATCAATCAGCTAACAAACAGAGTAAGCATTCCATGCTCTAACTTGCACCTTGTCTGCCTGCCTCAACTTCCTCACATGTAAATTGGGGACAATGGCACCTGTCCCTCAGGGTTGGAGTGAAGTCACTTGAAATAATATTCATAAGGCACTTTGCCAGCTTGAGGCACTCTACAGATGGCACAATGACGACAATGATGACAACAATGATGACAAGGATGATGACAACAACAATGATGATGACAATGATGATGATTAGGCCACATATTGGCACCTGTAGGCAATCAGTCTCTCTATATAATATAGAAAGATAGGCAGATGGATCAATAGATCAATAGATAGACAGGGAAAGAGAGATGGATGGATAAATGGATGGATAGACAGACAGACAGATAGATATATAGATAGATAAATGGATGGATGGATGGATGGATGGAAAGATAGATAGATAGATAGATAGATAGATAGATAGATAGATAGATAGATGGATAGATAGATAGGTAGGTAGATAGATAGATGGATAGATAGATAGGTAGGTAGATGGATGGATGGATGGATGGATGGATAGATAGATAGATAGATAGATAGATAGATAGATAGATAGATAGATAGATAGATCGATGGCTAGATAGATGGATAGGAAGATGGATGGATAGATAGATAGTAGTAGTAGTTGTCTCTTGGTAACTGAGGATGACGATTGTCTTTGTGCGTTTTTGTGCACAAAGACACTTGTGCATGAAGATTTAAGTGGAAAAGTTGATGCACAGAGACAGTCCCACTCTCTCGGCTTTGGAAGCCTGGGTCCAGTGGCACGAAAAGTCGTTACATCTGGAGACTTCCTCAGCTGCATTGGATGGCCGTGTTGTCCTTTGTGCTCCAACACGCCCTGAGCACTCCACAGTGCTTTGCTGCGTCGCCCTCTCAGCCGTTGAACCTTCTTGTTGGTTTCTTCCATCTGTTCCCCCGAAGCAGTCTTCACATGCTGGGTGAGCAAAGCCCTGGTTCACCAGGGATCGATGACTCGGTGGCCACTCTCACAAGGTTTAGCCGGTCTGTCGAAGCCGTTGCCTGGGGTGGGGCCGCTGCCGCATGCTAGCAGCTACTGGGAGCCACAAGTGAGAGCTGGGTGTCAGGTGGGGGTCAGAGGCTGGAGAGCTGCCCTAAGAGGACACAACAAGCCCTCCATACCAGAGATACTACTCCTCCATGAGCACATATAGGATGTAAGATGTTGATTTAAACCCAATTTTCCCAATACTGTTTTCCAATTTTCCCAGCAGTATTTTTCAAATACTGAGTTCTTGTCCCAAAAGCTGGGGTCTTTGGGTTTATCAAACGCTGAGTTACTGTGGTCACTTACCCCCAAGTCTATTCCATTGATCCTCCCTTCTGTCTCTTAGCCAATGCCATATTGTTTTGATAGATAGATAAATGGATGGATGGATAGATAGATGAATAGATAGATAGACAGGCAGATAGACAGACAGGCAGATAGATATATCGATAGATGGATAGATAGATAGATGGATGGATAGATGGACAGACAGACGGACAGACAGACAGATAGATAGATAAATGGATGGATAGACAGACAGATAGGCAGATGGATATATAGACAGGTAGATAGAGAGATGGATGGATAGATGAATGGATAGGCAGATAGACAATAGAGAGATAGATGGATAGATAGAAAGATATATAGATAGGAAGACGGATAGATAGAGAGAGAGAGATGGATGGATGAATAGACAGAAAGGCAGATA
Source organism: Monodelphis domestica (assembly GCF_027887165.1). Classification (NCBI taxonomy): domain Eukaryota; kingdom Metazoa; phylum Chordata; class Mammalia; order Didelphimorphia; family Didelphidae; genus Monodelphis; species Monodelphis domestica. The sequence continues at coordinate 725,229,294 of NC_077227.1, read as the reverse complement.
GACAGATAGGAGAGATAAATGGATCGATGATAGCTAGCTAGCTAGAGATAAATAGTTAAATCATTTTCATTCATGCCTGACACTTCCCCATGTGGGGTTTTCTTGGCAGAGATACTGGAGTGATCTGCCATTTCCTTCATCTCAAATGAAGAAACTGAGGCTGGTAGGGTAAAATTGTGTGTCCAGGATCACAGCAGCTAGTAAGTGATTTGAACTCGGGTCTTCCTGACTCCAGGCCCAGCACTTTACCTATTGCACTGCCATACATATGGGCATATACAAAATAAGTACAATATAATGGGGGTCACTAGCAGCTGGGAGGACCAAGAAAAGCTTCATGCGGAAGGTGACATTTGGGCCTTTGAGGAAGCCTGGGTTCTAAAAGGCAGAAGTTAGGAGGGATGGCACTCCAGGCAGAGGGCACTGCTAGTGCAAAATTTGGGAGGATGGTGACAGTATGGACAGACTGATGAGTGTAATGGCAAAAAAGAGATCCCGAGAGAGGCGAAATCAGACGCCCCTTAAAGAATCTCCTGATTATTTCAGGAGCTGCCCAGGCTAAGTGCTGAGCTTCCATTTACTGGCACGGCCGGGCAGATATGGTGGTCACGGGGAGAAGCTGGACAGGAGCCGAATCTCCGTCTTCTGTGGGGGCAGGGGAGGTGCTCGGGGCGTACTAGCACCCCCGGAACGGGGGCTGGCGGAGCCCTTTCGGGTGGCTCCTCCTCTTTTGGGGTCTCCCTGCCACCCAGCTCTCCCCTGTGGCTGCCTCCTGCCTCCATCCTAATACGCTGCCTCTGGAGATGGGCTTAACCAGGTGAAGGGGGACCCGGGCCAGGCGGAGCGCTTTCCCGGGGGGATGGGCGGAGGAGCACAAGTGGTTCCAGCGGCCATGGAGGGAGCGCTTAGCGCTGGGTCTGAGACATCCCGGCCCCCCGCTGCTCGTCCTGCCTTGGTCCCACCACAGGCCCATCTCCGTGTCCAACTTTGCCTCACTTCAATCCAGTTTGTATGGCAGCCAAGAGATCATCAGCGGCGCCATTTTGGTCCCTCCGAGTATAAAGAACAACGGCCAGGTGTGGGTACCTGGGTGGGTGTGGTAGTCCCTGTGAGAAGCACGCGCGCGCGCACACACACACGCGCACACGTACAAGCACACACATGCACACACTCCTCTCTTGGGCTGAATCATTTGCACGTGTGTGCGAGGCTTCGAGCGGCCACGAGAGGGCAGCATCGGAACTCTGCTGGGATCCCGGAGCTCGCAGCGGCTGCTCGGCAGTTGTCTCTGGGGTCTTATGTTCGAGCCGCTCGGCGCCAAGAATAGCAAGGCTCTTTCCTAAGGTTACGTCACTCCTGCTATTTCCCAATCCCACACACAGAGTGCTTGCGCGCGCGCACACACACACGGTCAGAACCGTGTTCATGAAAGCGGCTGTGTCCCGAGGACAACCTTCGTTCCCAGAAGCTTCCTAACTGGAGGTAGAATCAACACTTGCGTCATGGAAGGGGATGTTCCAAGACATTAGGTAAGAGTTTAGGAAAATATCATTCAGTATGAACTAAAATAACAGACGATCTTTGGGAAGAAGGAACGCTAGAATCCAAGGACCTGGGTTCAAATCCCACCTCTCAATGACCTCCTCTGTGCCTCAGTTTCCTCATCTGTAAAATGAGGGGCTTGGACAAGATGACCTCCGCTGGCTCTTCTAGCTCAAAAGGTGAATTCCTGTGAATTGTACTGGAGAGAAAGAGGGAGCCAGAACAAGGAGATCTGGGCAGCGTGGCATGGTAGGTTGGTGGGGATACTTATTCGCTATAGGACTTCTCTTTCCATCCTTATTCTACAAAATATCTGTAGTCTGACAGGGTTCGAGAACCCTTGGTAAAGTGCTTTCTAGACGTGATCTCATTGGATCCTCAAAATAACTATCAGGTTCTTTCCATTTTACTAATAAGGAAACTGAGGCTCTTCAGGATAGATTGATGGATAGAGAGATAGAGAGAGATGGACGAATAGATAGAAAGATGTATAGATACAGACAGACACATCGGTAGGCAGATAGGATAGATAGACAGATGGATGGATGGATGGATGGATAGATGGATGGATGGATGGATGGAGGCATGTACTTGCTAAATCTCTTTTGGGCATCGTTTAGTCATTTTTTTTTGGTTGTGTCTGACTCTTTGTGACCCCATTTGGGGTTTTCTTGGCAAAGATGCTGGAGTGGTTTGCCATTTCCTTCTAACACTTATTTTACAGATGAGACAACTGAGGCAAACAAAGGTAAATGACTTACCCAGGGTCACACAGAGCCTGGCACTCTATGCACTATGGCCACCTAGCTGTCTATCAAAACAAAAACTTTCCTTAAAGATCTTTTAATACCCTCAAAATGTAACAAAACTTGGAGGATGACCTTTGTCTTGGCTTATGAATCTTCTATGAAGGAGCCAAGGATGACCATGGAAAAAATGGGACAGGAAGGTAGAACAGGAAGAAGGAATGGACCAGTCGGGCTCTGCCCCAAAGGAGAGAATCCACACCAACATCTGGAGAAGGGAAGGCTGGGAATGGAGGCCAGGATAACTGTCTTCAAAGTCTGTTTGTGGAAGAAGGATTAGACTTGCCCTGTTCTACCCCCAGGGGCCAAGAAGCCATGGACGATGTTCTAATAAACTTTCTAAGAATTTGATCTCTCTTGAGGATCATTGGGATTCCCCATCGCTGGAGGGCTTTGAGACTTGTTGGGCATGTTATGATGAGAACACGTCTTGGACTAGATCAGGGGTTCAGAACCTGGATCTGAGATGGTGGGAGGCCCATGAACTTGCACAGGAAAAGGCGATCCCTTTATTTCACCGAACTCGACTACAATTTAGAATTTCCTTCAGTTAAGAGAAAAAACAACCCAACCATCCTGAGAAGGAGTCCATTGGCTTCACCAGATTGCCAAAGGATGCTTGGCTTAGATGATCACAAATGGCCCTCTTGGCTTTCTATGACGAAGACACATAAGAAGGCTGATCTGTGATACAGAGCAAGGTGGGCTCCACGTCGCTAATTCAAGGATTTAATGAAATATTTGCTCATTACAGCCTGTCTCAGTGGATGGAGAGCTGGCCTCGGAGCCAAGTCTGCTCCCAAAGCCCTTCTACCTCAAGGTACAACAGCCCATCAGGTCGGCCAGGCTTGACCAGCAGCCAGGCTCAGTGGTCGGAGATCTCTGCTTTCTTGCTGCCTGCATGGTGGAAGCTCGATCCCGGCTCTGTGTTACAAAAGAAAGGCTAAAATGACATCCACCCTCAAGGAGCTCATGCTCTAAGGGGGCGGGGAGCTCCAATACAGTTATAATGATCTATTTAGTGAGATGGGCTACTCCAGGAGGTAGTGAGCTCCTCATTGCCGGACATTTCCAAATGGATGCCAGACGACCATTTGCCAGGGATGTTGGGGTGGGAGGGGATCACTGTTTAGGCCTGATTAGGACCAGATGGCCTCGGAGATCCCTGGAGACTTTGAGATTCTGGGGTTCTGTGACTCATTGAGTGACTCTTGGCCCTGGGAAGGTGATGGGCAGCCCAGCCAGAAACCTGCCTGATTCAAGAGGAACAATTGTGGGAGGAAGGAAGCCCAATTACAAAGGAATCACGCCTCCCCTTCACTAGGCCAGCAATGTTGGCAGCCAAGAGCCCAGAGTTCTCAGCAATTGTAAATTTCCACTCTTTTAGGGAGTCCTGGAGCTCGACACTGGGGTGGGAAGAGGTGGATGCCCGAGTCATCTGGAGAGGAGTGAAGGACGTGTTAGGAGAGGGCAGGCTTGTTGTCCCTGCCATCCCCTCAGAAGGTTAGGGACATCCCAAGCCTGCCTCATTCCATCACGGATCTGTCATCCTGGAATTTCTCTAAACCCTCCTCGGATCTATTTATATGTCCTGCCTGTATTACTTCTAGGGGTGGGGACAAGGTTCCTTCAGTCGACTTCCTTCTTTATAAGTTGTTGTTTGGTCATTTCAGTTGTGTCTGACTCTTCGTGACCCCTTTTGGGGTTTTCTTGGCAAAAATACTAGAATGCTTTGCCATGTCCTTCTCCAGCTCCTTTTGTAGAGGAGGAAACTGAGGCACAGTTAAAGGACTTGCCCAGGATCACAGAGCTAGTAAGTGTCTGAGGCTGGATTGGAACTCGGGTCTTCCTGACTCCATGCCTAGTGCTCCATCTGCTACCTTCCCCTTTATAAATAGCATTTCCTTTGGTTTGCTCTGAATTTCTCTTTCTTGAGTGCCAAGGAGTGCACCCCCGATTCAATAATAGGGGATGCTGCCAGAATGGACCAAGTCTATCTCTGTGACTTAATTTATTCTGTAACTTACCTTTGTACTCGTGTGCCTTCTGCTGGAGAAGGAGGCAATCCCAGGCTACTTGTCTAAAAGCAGATTCCCTACATCAGCCTCCACTTCACAGTGATCTGCTCGGTGATGAGGAACCCTGGAACGTTCCCCGCCGGGAAAGGTAGGGGCTGCCTGGACTGAAATTGGTGAATAAGTTCCCGTTGGCTTCGTTCTTCCCCTCTCATGATTTGTAGATACCAATTCGTCTTTTCAGTCTTGATGGGACCACGGGATCACGGGATTACTGGATGGGACCCCAGTGTCCTCATTTTATAGAGGAGGAAAAGAAGACCTGGGCAGCTAAGCAACTTTCCTAGAGTCATACAGGTGAGTATGTTCCAGTGGCAGGATTTGAATCCAAGTGCTCTTGGCTTCTTGGATTGAGGGCAATTTCCATTTCTTGACATTTTTGTTTCTCTCTCTCTCTCTCTCTCTCTCTCTCTCTCTCTCTCTCTCTCTCTCTCTCTCTCTCTGTATGTCTCGCTCTCTGTGTCTCTATCTCTGTCTCTGTCTCTGTCTTCCAAGGCAGATGAGTGGTAAGGCCGGAACAATGGAAGTTAAGTGACTTGTCCAGGGTCACATAGGTAGGAAGCATCTGAGGCCAGATCTGATGTTTTTTGTTTATCTTTACCCAAGAAGCACATAGAGTTCTTACTTTTTGGCAAACCCTCTGACAAACATTTAATTTGATTCTTCAGGGTGGGAAGGAACTATGGGAAAATGAGTTTCCTTAGAAGAGAATAATCAAGAAACATGTAAAAAAAAGACTTAAGGATATCCAGGACACAAGTCAATAAAAGTGCATGTCCCTGAGGACGACTGGGAGCTTCTCGAGGGGAGGGGCCACGTCCTTTCTGTCATTTATATTCCTTCTCAAACACAGCTTCTACTATGCAACAAAGCAGAGATTGCTCCATTTTTTTGGTCTTGCATCCCTATAGTAGGCACTTAAAAATGCTTGTTGATTAATTGACAGTAATAATAAAAATTCTCATCTAGAATAATCTTTACATTTATTTTACTTTTTCTCAATTACATGTAAAACAAAAAAAAAATCAACATTTGTTTTTTAAAATTTCCATTGCCTGTGCCCAAAGGGTTAGAAAACTGTGCAGACCCTTTGATCATTTAATCCCAGTATTGGGTCTCTATCCCAAAGAGATCATAAAAAAAGGAAAAGGACCTACTTGAAAAATATTTCCAGCTGCTCTTTTTTTTTATGGTGGCCAAGAATTGGAAATTGAGGGGATGTCCATCCACTGGGGAAGGGTGGAACAAGTTGTGACGTATGATGGTGACGGAATACGATTGTGCCATAAGAAATGATCATTAAGCAGGATGATTTCAGGAAGACCTCCATGAACTGATGCAGAGTGAAATACGCAGAACCAGGAGAAAGTTGTCCACAGTAACAGCAACACTGTGGAATGATCACCTGTGATAGACTGAGCTACCCTCAGCAATGCAACAATTTGGAACAATTCTGAAGGACTTGGGACAAAGAACACTCTCCATCTCCAGAGAAAGAACTGTTGGAGTCGGAATGCAGATCAAAGCAGACGATTCTTCACATTAGTTTTTATTTACAGTTTTATTTTGGGGTTGGGTTTTGGAGGAATATTCTCTTACAATAATGATCAATACGGAAGTACTTTTTGCATGGTGATACGTGTATAACCCAGATTGACTGCTTACCATCTCTGAGAGGGGGAGGCAAGGGAGGAAGGGAGGGAGACAATTTACACTTTACAGTTCTGGAAAATGTATGTTGAAAATTGTTGTTATAATGTAATTGGGAAAATAAATACCTTTGTGTTGGCTCTGGGAGGGAGAGGGAAAGGAAATAAAATGAATCATGTAAACATGGAAAAATATTTAAAAAAATAAAAGTTTAAAAGAAAAAAGAAATATCTTCGAATAAAAATAAAATAAAATAAAATTTCCAACTTATTTTTGTCATTTTTTTTTGTCCTGTCCAACTCTTCATGACTTGTTTGGGGTTTTCTTGGCAGAGAATTTTATTTTATTTTATTTTTCAAATTCTCTCCCTCTCTCCCCATCCCCTCCTTGAGAAGGCAAGCAATTTGATATAAATGACACAATACATCTCTAATAATAATTCACATCTTGATGACCTCTGTAGCCTCAGCTGGGCCATACATGCAAAGGGCAAAGAAACCTTGGTGGGGTAGGGTAGGATGGGGGGACTGAATTCAAGGTTTCCACCGAGGTGGACATTATTACTTCTCAAGGCAGCTCCTCCTATTGAGGGAGCTACTCTCATTGTTAAAAGTTTTCCCTTACATTAAGATTAAATTTGGGGGCAGCTAGGAGACACAATAGATAGAGAGCCAGGTCTGGAGTCAGGAGGTCCTGGGTTCAAATGTGACCTCAGATACTTCCTGGTTATGTGACCCTGGACAAGTCACCTAACCCTATTTGCCTAGCCCTTGCCCTTCTGTGCTAGAGTTGTTATTAGGGCAGAAAGTAGAGGTTTATTAAAAACAAAATGGTAACTTTTAACCAATGTGTTCAGTTCTGGCCTGTTGGGGCCAAGCATAACAATTCAGCAACTGTAGAATGAGGGGATCTTAGACCTGGAAGGGCTCTCAGAGACCACTAGGGCTCCCGATCCCCAATAAGCAGCTTGAGAACTCCCATGGTCAGGCTGTTCACCATCCTGTAAGGGAACTTCAGTTTCTGGGCAGCTCTGAGGGTTGGAAACTGCCTTCTAAGGCCAAAGAGAACCATCTGGTCCCTCTGCCATACATCTGAAGAGAGCAACAGTGTCGCCTTGAAGTCTTCCCTTCCCCAGCCAGGAGTCAGACGGAGAGACAGGTTCACTGAGGGACGCGTTCCCTTGTGGCACCATGAGAGAGAGAGAGAGGGAGGGAGGGAGGAGACAGAGAGAGAGAGAGAGAGGGAGGGAGGGAGGAGACAGAGAGAGAGAGAGAGAGAAAGAAAGAGAGAGAGAGACAGAGAGAGAGAGAGAGAGGGAGGGAGGGAGGAGACAGAGAGAGAGAGAGAGAGAGAGAAAGAAAGAGAGAGAGAGACAGAGAGAGGGAGGGAAGGAGAGAGAGAAAGAGAGGGGGGAGAGACAGAGAGAGAGGGAGGGAGGGAGGAGACAGAGACAGAGAGAGAGAAAGAGAGGGGGGAGGGAGGGAGAGAGACAGAGAGACAGAGAGAGAGGGGGGGAGACAGAGAGAGAGGGAGGGAGGGAGAGAGAGAGGGAGGGAGAGAGGGAGAGAAACAGAGAGAGAGAGGGAGGGAGGGAGGGAGACAGAGAGAGAAAGGGGGGAGGGAGGGAGGAGACAGAGAGAGAGAAAGAGGTGGGGGAGACAGAGAGAGAGAGAGAGAAAGAGAGAGAGACAGAGAGAGGGAGGGAGGGAGAGAGAGAAAAAGAGAGACAGAGACAGAGACAGAGGGAGGGAGGGAGGGAGACAGAGGGAGGAGTGAGTGAGACAGACAGAGAGGAGAGAGACAGACAGACAGAGGGAGACAGAGACAGACAGACAGACAGAAGGAGGAGGGTGCTGCAGCTGCTGGGTCGCCCCTAAAAGCCTTCCCTTCCCACAGCGGTCTCTAAATCCCCACATGAACCGGCTCCCTTAAGCTCTGTCTCCCAAGTGACACCTGATGCCAGTCCCTGGCAGGGCCGGGGTGGCGACAGGGGCAGTGACGCCATCGACTCCACATGGAAACTGTTTGGAGAATTCAGACATGACATCACGGCCTCCGCTTGGGCTGCAGGTCCGATCGGGGGTCGGCCAGGGCAGGCTCTTTCCGGGCCGGCCGGCGCTGGGTGTGTCGGTTCCACCTGGCTGGTCTGGCCGCGCTGTGAGCCGCAGACCAGGAGGGAGCTCGGGGAAGCTGCCTTCCCAGAAGGCGCCCAGGGGCCGGGTCAGCGGAATCGCCCTCACTTGGGCTCTCCGCTCTCCCTGCAGGCTCGAGGCCGCCACCCACCTCGCT